>NW_027640379.1:600000-893195 GCF_949752795.1 Hyperoodon ampullatus | reverse complement strand
CGATTTAAAGAGGTACATTGGAATCACCTTTAAAGCACAGGAAGAGGAGCACAACTTCGACAATGATGCACTTGGCCAAAAAGGGCGTATGCGTTTTCTCCTGAATATATTCAGGAGAAAAAGCATACGCCCTTTTTGGCCAAGCAAGCAAGCGGGCAATGCAAATCTGCACTACAAAGAAGTATCACTTCCCACCGGTCAAAAGGGACATCCGCAAAATGTGTAAAAACCAGAAAGGCAAGACAGGCCCTGGAGAACAGGGAGCCTAGTTATGCTGATGGGCACGATGTAAACTGTCAACAGCCTCTCTGGAGGAGTGCAATGTGTTCCCTAATACAGGTAACAGCAGAGCTACAGAGCGACGGGCACTTCCAGTCTAAGGAATATACCTTGGGAAAACTGAAAATCAATAAGACAGAGCCACCCCAAAATTTAGGGCTGCAGTCCTTACAAGAACCTCAACTAAGGTACACCTTAAATATATCAGGAAAGACAAAAATGTTTCAAAAAATTGTGGTACTTCCGTACGATGGAATATCCCTCAGCCATGAAAGCAATGTCATAAGGACAGTAGCAGCAAAATCAGTGGATTCAGGTACGATGATTCTAAGTGAAATAAGTCACAGAGAAAAATAAACTTATCATAAGATATCACTTATGAAGGTCCTGTAAACATGGCTACACCCGAACTGAGTTAGGAAAGAGAACAGAGTCTCACATTTAGAAAACACTCTTTTGCCTGCTTAAGGGGGAAGGAGAGGTGGGGTGATGCATAAAACCAGAGTTTGCTATTAGTACATGTGCCAATCCAAAAACCAACTACGGAATAGAAAATACCTACAACTTCCTCAGTGAAAGGGACTCAAAACCCCATATTTCCCGCAGAGGAATATATCTGACTAGTAAGAATCTTAAAACCAATGTATTGATAGGTCTCCATAAGGGAATCAAGTGTGTCTAGACTCGTGTAAACATGGCAGTGAGAGTCAGCTCAAACCCACTTATATAAAAAGGAATTTCACAAACAAAACAAAAAATCAGGTAAATTCTTTACAATTCCTTCAGGGTCTATGATGAAACCTGGAATGACCTTATCTACAACGACAGCTGGATGTGGCATAAGGCTGGACACTTGGGACTGAGAGGATTGGTGAGATTTGGTGAGCAAATGCAGACCATTTAAAGCAATAATGCGTGGCACACATTCCAACATTCCCAACTCTCCAGGTTGAAGGGAATATTACTACAGCTATAACATGTACGGGAAACAAAGAGAAAGGACACACTGTGAATACGAAAGGTTTCTAAAACTCAACTAATAGTCCCTCTCCTGGTGCTCCGGTTTGACTTTCCAACTGCTTTACTATCAATCTGCCAAATTGGAGAGACAGACCCTTTAACCTCGTGGTTCGCACAGGTTGCCAATTTGGCAGAGAATGAAAGAGAAGAGGGAGAACCAATGAGAGAGTAGCTGTTAGTCATTTGGACCGGCACATGTCACTCAAATTTCCTGGCAGGAAGAAGTATTAACCAAAGTCTCAACCCCCCGCCGGGAACCACTATAGGTCCTGAATCACAATTTTGGACCTGCGGTCAGCTCACAAAAAACGAGTTGAAAAATGGAGCTCATGGGCACAGCAATTCACAAACTCGCAGAGTAATAAAGGACAACTATCATCCAAAAATCTGTTGATGGAAGGCAACGAGGCGGGCTTGAAAGCGATCCAGAATAGCAGGAAACAGATTTCAGGAGGTACATTGGATTCGCCTTTAAAGCACAGGAAGAGGGGCACAAATTCGACAATGATGCACTTGGCCAGAAAGGACGTATGGGTTTTCTCCTGAATATATTCAGGAGAAAACACATACACCCTTTTTTGCCAAGCAAGCAAGCGGGCAATGAAAATCTGCACTACAAAGTAGTATCAATTCAACCGGTCAAAAGGGACATCCTCAAAATGTGTAAAAACCAGAAAGGCAAGATAGGCCCTGGAGAACAGGGAGCCTAGTTATGCTGATGGGCTGGATGTAAATTGCCAACTGCCTCTCTGGATGAGTGCATTGTGTTCCCTAAAACAAGTAAACAACAGAGCTACAGAGACAAGGGCACTTCCAGTGTAGCGAATATACAATGGGAAAACTGAAAATCAATAATACAGAGCCACCTCAAAATTTAGGGCTGCACTGCCTACAGAACCTCAACTTGGGTACACCATAAATATCCCAGGAAAGACAAAAATATTTGAAGAAATTGTGTTACTTACGTACGATGGAATATGCCTCAGCCATGAAATCAATGTCATAAGGCCAGTGGCAGCAAAATGAGTGGATTCAGGTACGATGATTCTATGTGAAATAAGTCATAGAGAAAATGAAACTTATCATAAGATATCACTTATGAAGGTCCTGTAAACATGGCTACACATGAACAGAGTTAGGAAAGAGAACAGAGTCTCACATTTAGAAAATATTCTTATGCCTGCTTAAGGGGGAAGGAAAGGTGGGGTGATGCATAAAACCAGAGTTTGATATTAGTACATGTACCGTTCCAAAAACCAAATACGGAACAGACAAGACCTACACCATACTCAGTAAAAGGGAGTCAAAACCCAATATTTCCCGCCGAGGAATATATCTGACTAGTAAGAATTTTAAAACCTATGTATTGATATGTCTCCGTAAGGGAATCAAGTGTGTCCTAACTGGCATAAACATGGCAGCGGGAATCAGCTCAAACCCACTATCAAAAGGAATTTCAACAACAAAACACAAAAACTTGGAAATTCCTTACAATTCCTTCAGGGGCTCTGCTGAAACCTGGAATGACCTATCTACAAAGAAAGCTGGATGTGGCATAAGGCCGGACACTTGGGACTGAGAGGATTGGTGAGATTCGGTCAGCAAATGCAGACCATTTAAAGCAATGATGCGTGGCACACATTCCACGGGTCCCAACTCTCCAGGTTGAAGGGAATATTACTACAGCTATAACATGTACGGGAAACCTAGAGAATGGACACACTGTGAATACGAAAGGTTTCTAAAATTCAACTAATAGTCCCTTTCCTGGTGTTCCTATTTGAATTTCCAAATGCTTTACTTTCAATCTTGCAACTTGGAGAGACAGCCCCCCCTTTAACCTCCTGGTTCTCACATGTTGCCAATTTGGCGGAGGATGAAAGGGAAGATGGATAACCAATGAGAGAGTAGCTGTTAGGCATTTTGACAGGCATTAGTCACTCTAATTTCCTGGCAGGAAGAAGTATTAGCCAAAGTCTCAGCCACCCGCCGGGAACCAGTAGAGGTCCTGAACCAAAATTTTGGACTTGCGATCAGCTCACAAAAAACGAGTTGAGAAATGGAGCTCAGGGGCACAGCAATTCACAAAAGAGCAGAGTAATAAAGGAAAACTATTGTCCAAAAATCTGTTGAGGGAAGGAAACGAGGTGGACTTGAATGCGAGCCAGAATAGCAGGAAACAGATTTCTATAGGTACATTGGAATTGCCTTTAAAGCACAGGAAGAGGGACACAACTTCGACAATGATGCAATGGGCCAAAAAGGGTGTATGCGTTTTCTCCTGAATATACTCAGGAGAAAACGCATACGCCCTTTCTTGTCAAGAAAGGAAGTGGGCAATGCAAATCTGCACTACAAAGCAGTATCACTTCCCAGCAGACAAAAGGGACATCCACAAAATGTGTAAAAACTAGAAAGGCAACACTGGCCCTGGAGAACAGGGAGCCTAGTTATGCTGATGGGTGGGATGTAAATTGCCAACTGCCTCTCTGGAGGAGTGAAATGTGTTCCCTAAAACAAGTAAACACAGAGCTAGAGAGCCAAGTGCACTTCCAGTCTGGGGAATATACCTTGGGAAAACTGAAAATCAATAAGACAGAGCCACCCCAAAATTTAGGGCTGCACTGCTTACAAGAACCTCAACTTGGGTACACCTGAAATATCCCAGGAAAGACAAAAATGGTTCAAGACATTGTGGTACTTATGTACGATGGATTATCCCTCAGCCATGAAATCAATGTCATAAGGCCAGTAGCAGCAAAATGAGTGGATTCAGGTATGATGATTCTAAGTGAAATAAGTCACAGAGAAGAAGAAACTTATCATAAGATATCACTTATGAAGGTCCTGTAAACATGGCTACACATGAACTGAGTTACGAAAGAGAACAGGGTCTCACACTGAGAAAACACTCTTATGCCTGCTTAAGGGGGCAGGAGAGGTGGGGTGATGCATAATACCAGAGTTTGATATTAGTACAGGTACCGTTCCAAAAACCAAATACGGAATAGACAAGACCTACACCATCCTCAGTAAAAGGGACTCAAAACTCATTATTTCCCTCCGAGGAATATATCTGCTTAGTAAGTATTTTAAAACCTATGTATTGATATGTCTCCGTAAGGGAATCAAGTGTGTCTAGACTGGCATAAACATGGCAGTGAGAATCAGCTCAAACCCACTATAAAAAGGAATTTCAAAAACAAAACAAAACAACAGGGAAATTCTTTACAATTCCTTCAGGGTCTCTGATGAAACCTGGAATGACCCTATCTACAAAGAAAGCTGGATGTGGCATAAGGCAGGACACTTGGGACTGAGAGGATTGGTGAGATTCGGTGAGCAAATGCAGACCATTTAAAGCAATAATGTGTGGCACACATTCCAACGGTCCCAACTCTCCAGGTTGAAGTGAATACTACTACAGCTATAACATTTACGGGAAACCTAGACAATGGACACACTGTGAATACGAAAGGTTTTTAAAACTCAACTAATAATCCCTCTCCTGTTGCTCCGGTTTGAATTTCCAGCTGCTTTATTATCAATCTCCCAACTTGGAGAGACAGCCCCTTTAACCTCCTGGTTCTCACATGTTGCCAATTGGCAGAGGATGAAAGGTAATATGGAGAACCAATGAGAGAATTGCTGTTAGGCATTTGGACTGGCACATGTCACTCTAATTTCCCGGCAGGAAGAAGAATTAATCAAACTCTCAGCCATTCGCCGGAACCAGTAGAGGTCCTGAACCAAAATTATGGACTTGCGATCAGCTCACAAAAAACGTTGAAAAATTGAGCTCAGGGGCACAGCAATTCACAAAAGGCCAGAGTAATAAAGGAACACTATCGTCCAAATATCTGTTGAGGGAAGGCAACGAGGAGGACTTGAAAGCGATCCAGAAATGCACGAAACCGATTTAAAGAGGTACATTGGAATCACCTTTAAAGCACAGGAAGAGGAGCACAACTTCGACAATGATGCACTTGGCCAAAAAGGGCGTATGTGTTTTCTCCTGAATATATTCAGGAGAAAAAGCATACGCCCTTTTTGGCCAAGCAAGCAAGCGGGCAATGCAAATCTGCACTACAAAGAAGTATCACTTCCCACCGGTCAAAAGGGACATCCGCAAAATGTGTAAAAACCAGAAAGGCAAGACAGGCCCTGGAGAACAGGGAGCCTAGTTATGCTGATTGGACGGATGTAAATTACCAACTGCCTCTCTGGAGGAGTGCATTGTGTTCCTTCAAACAAGTAAACAACAGAGCTACAGAACCAAGTGTACTTCCAGTCTAGGGAATATACCTTGGGAAAACTGAAAATCAATAAGACAGAGCCACCCCAAAATTTAGGGCTGCACCTCTTACAAGAAACTCAACCTGGGTACACCTTAAATATACCAGGAAAGACAAAAATGGTTCAATAAATTGTGTTACTTACATACGATGGAATATCCCTGAGCAATGAAATCAATGTCATAAGGCCAGGAGCAGCAAAATGAGTGGATTCAGGTACGATGATTCTAAGTGAAATAAGTCACAGAGAAAAAGAAACTTATCATAAGATATCACTTATGAAGGTCCTGTGAACATGGCTACACATGAACCGAGTTAGGAAAGAGAACAGAGTCTCACATGTAGAAAACACCCTTATTCCTGCTTAAGGGGGCAGGATATGTGGGGTGATGCATAAAACCAGAGTTTGATATTAGTACAGGTACCGTTCCAAAAACCAACTACGGAATAGACAAGACCTACACCTTCCTCAGTGAAAGGGACTGAAAACCCCATATTTCCCACAGAGGAGTATATCTGACTAGTAAGAATCTTAAAACCTATGTATTGATATATCTCCATAAGGGAAACAAGTGTGTCTAGAGTGGCATAAACATGGCAGTGAGAATCGGCTCAAACTCAGTATAAAAAGGAAATTCTAAAACATAACAAAAAAACAGGGAAATTCTTTACAATTCCTTCAGGGGCTCTGATGAAACCTGGAATGACCCTATCTACAACGACAGCTGGATGTGGCATAAGGCTGGACTCTTGGGACTGAGAGGATTGGTGAGATTCGGTGAGCAAATGCAGACCATTTAAAGCAATAATCCGTGGCACACATTCCTAGGGACCCAACTCTCCAGGTTTTAGGGAATATTACTACAGCTATAACATGTACAGGAAACCTAGAGAATGAACACACTGTGAATACGAAAGGTTTCTGAAACTCAACAAATAGTCCCTCACCTGGTGCTCCGGTTTGAATTTCCAACTGCTTCACTATCAATCTCCCAACTTGGAGAGACAGACCCTTTAACCTCCTGGTTAGCACAGGTTTCCAATTTGGCAGAAGATGAAACTGAAGAGGGAGAACCAATGAGAGAGTAGCTGTTAGGCATTTGGACTGGCACATGACACTCTAATTTCCTGGCCGGAAGAAGAATTAACCAAAGTCTCAGCCACCCGCCGGGAACCAGTATAGGTACTGAACCAAAATTTTGCACTTGTGGTCAGCTCACAAAAAACGAGTTGAAAAATGGAGCTCAGGGGCACAGCAATTCACAAACTGGCAGAGTAATAAAGGACAACTCTCGTCCAAAAATGTGTTGAGGGAAGGCAACAAGGCGGACTTGAAAGCGAGCCAGAAATGCAGGAAACAGATTTAAAGAGGTACATTGCAATCGCCTTTTAATCACAACAAGAGGGGCACGACTTCGACAATGATGCACTTGGCCAAAAAGGGCGTATGTGTTTTCTCATGAATATATTCAGGAGAAAATGCATACGCCCTATATGGCCAAGCAAGCAAGCGGGCAATGCAAATCTGCACTACAAAGAAGTATCAGTACCCCCCAGTCAAAACGGACATCGCAAAATGTGTAAATACCAGAAAGGCAAGACATGCCCTGTAGAACAGGGATCCTAGGTATGCTGATGGGCTGGATGTAAATTGCCAACTGCCTGTCTGGAAGAGTGCATTGTGTTCCCTAAAACAAGTAAAAAACAGAGCTACAGAGCCGAGGGCACTTCCAGTCTAGGGAATATACCTTGGGAGAACTGAAAATCAATAAGACAGAGCCACCCCAAAATTTAGGGCTGCTATGCTTACAAGAACCTCAACTTGGGTACACCTTAAATATGCCAGGCAAGACAAAAATGTTTCAAGAAATTGTGGTACTTACGTACGATGGAATATCCCTCAGCCATGAAATCAATGTCATAAGGCCAGTAGCAGCAAAATGAGTGGATTCAGGTACGATGATTCTAAGTGAAAAAAGTCACAGAGAAAAAGAAACTTATCATAAGATATCACTTATGAAGGTCCTGTAAACATGGCTACACATGAACTGAGTTAGGTAAGAGTACAGAGTAACGAATCTTATCATAAGATATGACTCATAGCGGGAATGTACACATGGCTACACATGAACTGATTTACAAACAAAACAGAGTCACACATTTAGAAAACAATCTTCTACTTGCTTAAGGGGAAAGGAGAGTTGGGGTAATGCATAAAACCACAGTTTTAAATTAGCACAGATACCAATACATAAACCAAGTATGTAATAGACAACACCTACTCCCAGCACAATGAACTGGACTCAACACCCCCTATTCATTGCAGAGGAATATATCTGACTATAAGAATTTTAAAACATATGTATTCTCATGTCTCCATAAAGGAATCATGTGTGTGTATAACGGCATGAACACTAGACTGAAATTCAGCTAAACCCCCCGTATAAAAATAAATTTCAAAAGCAAAATGCAAAAACAGTGAAACAGAGAGAAATTCTTAAAAATTACGTTCAGGGCCTGTGATGCAACGTGGATTGACCAACTTTACACCCACCTCTGGATGAGACATAAGACTGGACACTTGGAGCTGACAAGATTGCTGAGGTTGTGTGAGCAAAAGAACACCACTTAGAGTAATACTTTGTGCTACCCATTCTAGTGGTCCCAACTCTCCAGGTTTAAGGGAATCTTCCTACAGTTAAAAATGCCTGGGAAACCCAGTGGTTGGTACACTGTGTAATCGGCAAAGTTTTCTAAAAGGTACCTCTGTTTTCCTTTCGTCGTGCTCGGCTTCGCCATTCCATCCGCATTACTGAAAATCTCCCCACTTGGAGTGTCAGCGGATTGACGCTCCTGTTATGCACAGTTTGCAAATTGTGCAGAGAATGAACAGGAAGAGGGGAAACAAATGAGAGATAAGCTGTAGGTGTTTGGATGGGCACATATCTCTCTAGTTTAACCTCAGGAAGAAGAACTAACCAAAGGCTCAGCCTGCAGCCCCGGAACCAGACTAGGGCCTAAAGCCATCCTGCGGTATTGAAGCCAGCTCACAAATAAGCGAGTTGAAAAATGGAAATCAGGGACACAGCAATTCACAAACTTGCAGAGTTATAAAGGACAACTATCATCCAGAAATATATTGAGGTAAGGCAGGGAAGAGGATTTGAATGCAAGGCAGAATTTAAGGAAACAGATTTCAAGAGGTAGATTGGAGTCGTCTTTAAAGCACATGAAAAGCGACAGATCTTCGACAATGTTGCCCTTGGCCGAAAAGGGAGTATGTGTATTTTCTTGAATATATTCGGGAAAAAATGCATACGCCCTTTTTGGCCAAGCAAGCCATCAGGCATTGCAAATCCACACTACATAGAAGTGTCACTTACCTCCGGTCAAAAGGGCCATCCGCAAATAGTGTAAGAACCACAAATACAGGACAGGCCATGGAGAAAAGGGAGCCTGGTTATGCCGATGGACAGGATGTAAATTGCCAACAGCCTCTCTGGAGAACTGTATGTTGTTTTCTAAAACAGAGCTACAGAGCATAGCACACTTCCACTCATGTGCGTGTATTTTGGGAAAACTAAAAATCCACAACACACAGCAAGCCCAAAGTTTAGGGCTGCTCTGTTTACAAGAACCTCGACTTCGGTACACTTTAAATATCCCAGGAAAGGGAAAAAAATGGATAAATATGTTGTGGTACTTATATACAATGGAATGTCACTCAGACATAAAATCAATGTCATAAGGCCAATAGCAGCATAATGAGTGGCTTTAGGTACGATGATGCTAACTGAAGTGAGCCACAAAGAAAAAGAAACTTATTGTAATATATCACTTATAGAGGGAATGTAAACATGGCTACACATGAACTGAATTTCAAAAGAGAACAGAGTTACACATTTAGAAAACACACTTATCCCTCCTTAAGGGGAAAGGTGATGTGGGTTGATGTGTAAAAGCAGGGTTTGAAATTAGCACAGATACCATTACATATACCAAATATGTAATAGACCAGACCTACTCCTTTCTCAATGAACTGGACACAGAACACCCTACTCACTGAAGAGGAATATATCTGACTGGTAATAATCTTGAAACCTATGTATTTATATGTCTCCATAATGGAATCAAGTGTATGCAGATTGGCATAAACAGAGATCAATGGAACAGGACAGAAAGTGCAGAGATAAACCTACATACCTATGCCTATCTCATCTATGACAAAGGAGCTAAGGATATACAATGGAGAAAAGACAGTCTCTTCAGTAATTGGTGCTGCGAAAACTGGACCCCTACACATAAAAGAATGAAATTAGAACACTCCATAACACCATACACAAAAATAAACTCTAAATTGATCAGAGATCTAAATATAAGACCAGACACTATAAAACACTTAGAGGAAACCATTGGCAGAACACACTATGACATAAATCACAACAAGATCCTTTTTGACCCACCTCCTAGAGAAATGGAAATAAAAACAGAAATCAACAAATGGGACCTAATGAAACTTAAAAGCTTTTACACAGTACAGGAAAACATAAACAAGATGCAAAAACAACCCTCAGAATGGGAGAAAATATTTTCAAATGAAGCAATTGACAAAGCATTAATCTCCAAACTTTACAAGCACCTCATGTAGCTCAATATCACAAAAACAAACAACCCAATCCAAAAACGGGCAGAAGACCTAAATAGACATTTCTCCAAAGAAGATATACAGATTGCCAAGAAACACATGAAAGAATGCTGAACATCACTAATCATTAGAGAAATGCAAATCCAAACTACCGTGAGGTATCACCTCACAGCAGTCAGAGTGGCAATCATCAAAAATATCTACAAAACAATAAATGCTGGAGAGGCCTTTATTGGAGAAAAGGGAACACACTTGCACTGTGGGTAGGAAGGTAAATTGATATGGGCACTAGGGAGAACAGTACGGAGGTTCCTTTAAATAACTAACAATAGAAGTACCATACGACACAACAATACAACTACTGGGCATTTGCCTTGCGAAAACCATAATTCAAAAAGAGTTATGTACAAAAATGTTCATTTCAACTATATTTACAATAGCCAGGATATGGAAGCAACCTAAGTGTCCATGGACAGATGAATGGATAAGGAAGATATGGCACATATATACAATGGAATATCACTCAGCCATAAAAAGAAGCAAAACTGAGTTATTTGCACTGAGGTGGATGGACTTTGAATCTGTCCTACACAGTGAAGTAAGTCAGAAAGGGAAAAACAAATACTGTATGTTAACAGAGATATACGGAATCTAATGAGGAAAAAAAAAGATTTTGAAGAACCTAGTGGCAGGACAGGATTAAGGCCACAGACATAGGTAAAGGACTTTAGGACACCGGAAGGGGGATGGGTAAGATGGGACGAAGTGAGAGAGTGGCATGGACATAAATACATTACCACATGTAATACTGATAGCTACTGGGAAGCAGCCACATAGAACAGGGAGGTCAGCTCGGTGCTTTGTGACCACCTAAAAGGGTGGGATATGGAGTGTGGGAAGGAGATGCAAGAGGGAGGCGATCTGGTGATATCTGTATATGTATAGCTGATTCACTTTGTTATACAGCAGAAACTAACACTCCATTGTAAAGCAATTATACTCCAATAAAGGTGGAAAAGGAAAAAAAAGAAAGAAAGCCCAGGGATAAACCTACACACCTATGCTCAACTAATCTATGACAAAGGAGGCAAGACTTTACAATGGAGAAAAGAGAGTTTCTTCAGTCAGTGGTGCTGGGAATTATGGACAGCTATATGTAAAAGAATGAAATTAGAACACTCCCCAGCACCATATATAAAAATATATTCAAAATGGATTAGAGACCTTAATGTAAGACCGGACAGTATAAAACTCTGAAAGGAAAACTTACGAAGAATACTCTGACGTAAATCACAGCAAGATCTTTTTTTGATCCATCTCCTATAGTAATGAAATAAAAAAAAAAGAAGCTAAACAGATGGGACCTAATGAAACGTAAAAGCTTTTGCAAAGCAAAGGAAACTGCAAACAAGACGAAAAGACAACCCTCAGAATGGCAGAATATATTTGCAAACGAATCAATGGACAAATGATTAATCTCCAATATATATAAACAGCTCATGCAGCTCAACATTAATAAGACAAAAAAAACAATACAAAAATGGAAGCAGATCTAAATAGACATTTCTTCCAAGAAGACATAGAGATGGCCAAGACGCACATGAAAATCTGCTCAACATCACTAATTATTAGAGAAATGGAAATCGAAACTACAATGAGGTATCACGTCACACCTGTTAGAATGGGCATCATCAGAAAATCTACAAACAACAAATGCTGGAGAGGGTGTGGAGAAAAGGAACCTTCTTCCACTATTGTTGGGAATGTAAATCGATACAGTCTCTATGGAGAACAGAATGGAGGTTCCTTAAAAAACTAAAAATAGAATTACCATATAATCCAGCAATCCCACTACTGGGCATATAAAGAGAGAAAACCATAAATCAAAAAGACACATTCACCACAATGTTCATTGCAGCACTATTTACAGTAGCCAGGTAATGAAAGCAACCTAAGTGCCCACAGACAAACGAGTGGATAATGATGTGGTACATATATACAATGGAATATTACTCAGCCATACACAGGAATGAAATTGGGTCATTTGTAGAGATCTTGATGGATCTAGAGACTGTCATACAGAGTGAAGTAAGTCAGAAAGAGAAAAACAAATATTGTATATTAATGCATATATGTGGAACCTAGAAAAATGGTACAGATTAACCGGTTTGCAGGGAAGAGATAGAGACACAGATGTAGAGAACAAACATATGGACACCAAGGGGGGAACACCATGGGAGGGTGGTGGTGGGATGAATTGGGAGACTGGGATTCACATGTGCACACTTATATGTATAAAATAGATATCCAATAAGAACCTGCTGTATAAAAGAAATAAATAAATTTTAAAAAATTAAAAATAAATAAATAATATTTAATAAAATAAAACAGAAAAAAAGTTTTTCCCTTCATATAGACGTCTTTATATAAATTCATTATTTCCATGTTTATATCTCTAAATTAAAAAAAAAGAGGAATAAATAAAACCTACCTTGAACCAAAAAGAAAAAAGGAAAAAAAAAAAAAAAAAAAAACAGAACCCTCCTGTTATACAAAGGAAAATCGTATCAGGGCACTTGTTCCAGTGGTAAAAAATTCTTAGGTTGTTCAGAAGTGGGAAATCATCTCCCATGCAGTCAGCAGCGCTCCCCCCCACAAGAAGCATCCTCATTGCAAAGCTGGGGGACAATGTCAAGGCATCTGTGAGTAAATGTGAGCTGTACCCCAGTCCTGCTGCATCTGAAATCTTCCCACTCTTTCCAGGTAAAACACCTGAATATGTACAAGAACTTGCAAGCCTAGAGGAAGGGCTGTGGAGCCACACCAGCGACAGCATGCATGCCGACTTGGTGCCAGCAGGCCAGCCAGGATGGTCCTGGCCCCAGATGTTCTTCTGGAAGCTTTCCATTTCCCTGCCTGAGATACCCCTCCTGCCACGGCCCCCACTGCTTTTTTACTTCCTCACCTTTGCCTGGGGAGAAATTCCAGCGACAGGTATGGATGACACATCCTCTTCTTTAGCAGGTGGCAGCATGGCAACTCCTGCAGAAAGTCCAGCAGAGCCCCTCTCACACTGGGCCGCTCACAAAGCCACGGCCCCTCACTCCCTCCCACCACCCCAGCCCCGACACTGCTGACGGGGCAGAGAATATGGCGTCAGGCACAGCTACAGGAGCTCTTGCTGACTGGAGAGGTGCTTATATTGATCTCAACCCAGTCACACCTGGGGATTGCTGGCAGGCAGTGTCAGGCTGCCCTAATCAGCCAATCCTCACCCCTCTGGGGCTCACAGTTGCAGAAAATGAACCTTGCTAAACGGGCCAGGCCCAAGGAACAGGTGTGGGCTCTTGAGAGTCAGGATACACAAGGGGCTGCAGCTGCAGCTTGTTTTCTTATCATTTTATCTGGTCCATGAGTGGAAAACAACTTCAAGAAGACCCTATCCTAATGAGAGGAACCCAGGAGTCAGGGAGAGGAGTGATGGTGGGTGGAGATAGAGGCCTGGTGCCCTGGCTGCAGTGGAAGTGTCTGGAAGAGCAGGCAGAGAGAGGCCACACACAGTGATACCTGGGGTCACAGACCTGTCAGAGCTGCTGTTTTTTAGTTCAAGTCCTGCTCTGAAGTGTTCTGTGTCAGCTCTGAGCGACAGGTGAGCTGGGGGTTCTCTGCAAGGTGGTCTATGTGAAGGGTTCCTGTGTGTCCAGCCCTTCTGGGGTACCTGCCCAGAGGAGCTCCATATCCTGGGAAGGGCCTGACTATGAGAGCCCCATGGGCTTCTGTGTAGCTGCACAGGTGAGCTCCATACCCTGGGAGGGACTTGACCACGAGAGCCCCGTGGGCAGTGGGGGTGGAGGTGCAGCCCAGGTGAGCTCCATATCCTGGGATTGGCCTGACCACGAGAGGCCCATGGGCTGCTAGAGACCTGTTAAAGTATATCAGGACAGTCAGTGAAGCCACCGAGGATATACATCCAGTAGCTCCTATTTCCTACACCCTGCTGGTCATTCTACCATCCACCAGGCCATGGCATTCTGTATTAGACTTCAATGATGCCTTCTTCTGTATTCCACTCATCTCAGAGTCACAAGAATTTTTGGCTTGTGAGTGGCAGGACACAACATGCAACAAAAGCAATAATGCTGGGCCATTCTGCCCCAATGGTTCAAAAATCCCCACACCATCATTGGGGAAATGTCCTCTAAAGACCTAAAAGTTCTACCTCTGTAAAAGGGAACGCTCCTTCAATATGCAGATGACATTCTGATCGCCAGGCCTACTAAAGATGCCTCTGAACTACCTATCCAAGAAAGGATAGAAGGTGTCCAAGAAAAAGGCTCAAATATCCCAGGCTAAGGTGACATGCCTGGGCTTCATTCTCACAGATATTCGGAGAAATGCATCCCAGGATAGGGAAGAAGCCATTTGAATCCTTACCTCTTCTAAAACTAGAAGACAGCTTAGGGGTTCCTGGGGAGGCCAAGGTTTTCTGCATCTGGATCCCTAACTACAGTCTAATAGCTGGGCCTCTACATGAAACACTGACACGAAAAGATGATGATCCTTCTGAATAGAATCCAGAAGCAGCCTTTCAAGAATGGAAAGAGCAGTCAATTCAGGCCCTTGCCAGGGAACTCCCTAATTTAGCTAAACCCTTTGACCTTTACATACCCAGTCAAAGGTTAATCGCCCTTGGAGCCTTAGTGCAAAAACTGGGACCACTTGAAATGGAGCAACACAAGCATGCCATTCGGGTATGAAAAACTATGGTCACCAAGGGCGTTGCCCACCGCCCAATCAGGCCAGGATACTGGGGTATCTAAAAAGGTGGAAATCAGCAGCCCACAAGGCCAGCTCCCCTCTAAGGGAAAAGAATCCCACGTGGTGATCCTAACCACCCATCATGCCCTGAAGTTGCAGGGGTCGCTCTGTGGACACACTGACCTCGAGTGAGGAGGCCCTCCAACTCCAACCTCCACAGAGACAAACGGGGGCAATGGGCCCCCAAGATGACTCGTGTGACCATCACTTGACCTGGAGTTTCTCTCAGAAAACAAGTCTGTGGCCCAAAAGAGCAGACTACTGCTTGCAGGAATTACTGCACCCAGACGAGAGATAATAAGCTTGGCGGGGGAAACGTATATCACGCTTTCACCATAGAAAACCCTACAGAAACCACGGTGATGGTGGCCAATATAACCGGCTGGACTGCTGGCTACTTCAAAAGGCCGTTGACTCAGTGGACGTCATGGTCCTGGATCACCACCGACCCTGGACTGTCTTGGAGTTGAGCGGGCAGGGCTCTGACACATGGTGCTGTTTATGCATTAATTCAGGGACCTAATTAAAGAAAGCACAGACTACTGGTCAGAGCATCTAGGCTGGCAAAACCCGTCAGCCTAAGGTCGCTGAACAAATGTGGGGTGGGGTGAAACCTGCCACCGCAGCATCTCTGTGCATGTCTTTCCTGGACGCTTAAAGGTCATTAGAATCCATAACACTTCCAATGCTGGTGCTCAGGTTGACGAGCAGTGAGGCAGGAAACCTTGGGACAACCAGCCTCACCTGGAGGCTGCTGGGGAGAAGTTTTACCCCTCCCCCCGTGTATGAGGGCTCCCACCTCAGCATGAAGCTGTTACAAAAGAAGGGTCTGCACCGTCAGCACCCCAAGAGTGAGGAACGGGACAAAAAGCAGAGGAGGTGTTCATCACCGGCAACATTCATTAAAAATTCCTGGGAGATAAAAAGAGAATCTGGGCAATAAAATAAAGTCTAACCTGTTTTTCCTTTGTGCTTTGTCTAATTTCACGTGCTCCTAGGGTTCCACATGCAGAGGTCCCACACCCGGCACTTCAGACCCGATTTCCTAGTGCAGAATGGCTGGGCCGACACCTCAGCTAGTGGGGTCCCATGCAACTCCGCGACATAGAGCCTGAGCTGCAGCCAACCCAGCCCTCGAGAGCTCCATCCCCTCCCTCCTGCTGACGCTGCTGGGATCCCTACACAGCAGCCCAGCCCACAGCCGACGGGGGAGTGCACGCTCTCACCTCTCCATTCTGTTTTCAAAATATAAAGTTTCCTTTGCTTCTGAACCAAAGTCAGTCTTGATCTGTTGGCTCCAAAGACACTGGGCACGGGGACTCCTGTTGGGGTCCACTCTGGAAGATCAGTAACAGAAATTGAGAACATTGTAACTTCAATGAACAGATGTGTGAGCCAAACTGTAGTTAACATAGAGCAGTGTATAAGGCTCGGGTAAAATAAGATGTTTCTAAGACTTACATTTGATATTTCCATCACTTTACTATAAGCAAGTTCAGTGAAGACGTCTGTCTTTTTTGTCAGGTCAACATTAGAGAAATGAAGTGATTTATTCCCAAGGATGTACATCGAATACTCTTGGCTGAAGCTTCAATCTTGTTTTGAATGCTTTTCCATTGAGAATGATACCTCTCTTTCAGCTTCCCCATTTCTGAGAAGTATAAAATCTTATAATTTATTATTACCAAAGGGGAAAGTTAGGAGAAGGGATAAATTAACAGTTTGGGATTAACACATACACACTGCTATGTATAAAACAGATCATCAACAAGGAACTACTGTATAGCACAGGGAACTATACTGAATATATTGCAATAACCTATAAGGGGAAATAATCTGAAAAAGAATAGATATTTTTATTGACATCATCTATCAATGACAGATAAAATGTAAACTAAGCAAGGCCGATGGTGAGCACTTCTGATCCCGAAGATTTCAATCATCTAAAGTTTGGACTCTGCCTATTTCCCAAGGCCCTTAATGGACATATGTGTAGCCGTGGCTTAAAAATTCCCCAGTTTGGGGTTCGGGGAGGCACTGATTTGGAAAAATTCCTGGTGTTCTCCGTACATGCAAGGGACCCTTCCTATGGCTAAAACATGCCTGTCACACCTAGAGGATGGTACACCGTTTGATCGGAAACAATTTGGAAATGGCACCTCATCTCCTCTTCGCCTGGTGCTCGGGTTCACACCTCCAGCATCTTTCCTAACAATCTCCTCACTTGGGGATATCAGCACCGTCAACATCCTGTTGCACACAGTTTGGAATTTCTCTGGAGGATGAAGCGGAAGGATGAGAAAAAATTAGAGACATGTCCTAGGTGTTCAGACAGGCACATGCCACTCTAATTTCCAATCCGGAAGACAAATTCATCAAAGGCTAGAATTGCCCACGGAAACAGAATAGGGCTAGAGGAAATCCCGCTGTTTTCTGTCCAGTTTCCAAAAACACAAGTTAAAAAATGGAACTCAGGGGCAGTAAAATTCATGAAATTGCAGAGTTGAAAATATCTATCGTCAAAAAATGTCTTGAGGTAAGTCACAGAAAAGGACTTGTAAGCAAGGGAGAGTGGCAGGAAACAGATTTGAGGAGGTAGAAATGACTCCCCATTAAAGCACAAGAAAAGGGGCTGAACATCGCCAATGATGCAGTTGGCCATAAAGGGTGTATGCATTTTCTTCTGAATATATTCAAGTAAAGGCCATACACACATTTTATCCAACCAAACAGGTGGGCACTGGAAATCTATACTACAATATGTATCACTTCACTTCAGTCAGAAGGGCCATCAACATAAAGTGTAAACACCAGAAATGTAGGATAGGGTGAGGAGAAAAGGGAGCACTCTGAGGCTGATATTGCTAATGTAATTTGCCAACGGCCACTCTGGAGAAGTGTATTGTGTTTGCTAAAACATCTAAAAAATGAGCTACAGAGCATAGGGCACTTGCACTCATGGGAGTATACCTTGGGAAAAACAAAAATTGACAGAAAACAGGCACCCCAAAGTTTACCACCTCTCTGTTAAAAAGGGCCTCAACTTGGATATAACCTAAATGTCCCTGGAAGGATAAAATGGATAAAAGAGTTGGGGTACTTATGTAGAGTGGAATATTACTCATCCAGAAATCAATGAAATAAGGCCAGTTGTAACAACTCTGGAGGAGTTACATACGATCATTCTAAGTGACATATGACAGAAAGAAAAAGACACATATCAAAAGATGTCACTTAAAGGTGGAATCAAAAATGGCTACACATGAAATAAATTACAAAATAGAAACATAGTAAAATATGTAGAAAATAGACATAAGGCTGCTAAATGGAAAAGGTGGGGAAGGGTGAGGTATTATCCAGGAGGTTGAAATTAGCAAAGACACCATTCCAAGTACGAAATTGAATAACTGACAAGGCCTACATGGTACCTCAAAGAACTGCACTCAGCACACTCAAGTCACTGGAAAATAATATATATGACTGGTAAGCATCTGAAAAAGAATTTATTGTTGTCTCACAGTACATGAATCAAGTGGATGTACAGCAGCAAAAAACAGAGCTTTGAAAATCAGCTGTAACCAACATAAAAATAAATTTAAAAATATTTATAAAAACAGTGAGACAGACAAAACTTCTTATAACTTTTGTTGATGGGCTACGATGTAACATGGATTGAACACATGTAGACCCACAGCAGGATGATATATAAGGCAGGAAGCTATGCATGCTAAGAGATGTTAGAGAGGCTGGGTGAGTAAAGGCAGACCTTTTAAAGTAATACTGCCTGATTCCCATTCTTTGCGTCCCAAATCTGCAGGTTCAAGGGAATCTTCCGACAGCAAAAACATGCCTGGAAAACTGAGACGAATATACACCGTGTGACAAGGAAAGGTGTCTAAAATACACCTCATTTTTGATCTCCTGCTGCTGGGGTTCGCCATTCTAGCCAAATTACTAACAATCTCCCCACTTGGAGAATCAGCACCTTTAACCTCCTGTTTCACACAGTTTGCAATTTGTGCAGAGGATAAACGGGAAGAGGGGGAACCAATGAGAGACTAGCTGTAGGAGTTTTGACAGGCACATGTCACTCTAATTTCCCATTAGGAAGAAGAATTAACCAAAGGCTCAGCCTGCCTCCCGAGAACAAGAATAGGGCCGGAAGCAATACAATGGTTTGGCGGCCAGCTCACAAAAAATGCGAGTTGCAAAATGGGGCTCAGGAGCAAACAATTCAAACCTGCAAAGATAAAAATGATAACCAACGTCCAAAAATATATTCAGGTAAGGCAACGAAGAGGATCTGATTGAGAGGCAGAATTGCAGGAAACAGATTTCAAAAGGTAGATTTGACTCACATTTAAAGCATAGGAAAAGCAGCAGAATTTCTAAAATGATGCATTTGGGCAAAAGGGTGTATGCGTTTTTTTCGTGAATATCTTCAGGAAAAAAACACATACAGAATTTTGGCCAACCAAGCAAGCAGGAAATGCAAATCCGCACAACAAAGAAGTCTCAATTTCCACTGCTCAGAAAGGCCATCCAAAAAATGTGTACAAACCAGAAATGCAGGAGAGGCCATGGAGAACAGGGACGTAGTCACGCTGATGGGTGTGGTATAAATATCCAAGACCCACTCTGAAGAAGTGTATGCTGTTTCCTAAAACATCTAAAATACAAAGCTACCGAGCATAGGGCACTTCCACTCATGGGCATATAACTTGGGAAGACTAAATATCAACAAGACACAGGCACCCCAAAATTTAAGGCTGCTCTGCATACAAGAACCTCAACTTCAGTACAACTTAAGTATTCCAGGAAAGAGAAAATTGCGTAAAGAACTTGTGGTAATTTTGTACAACGGAATATCACTCAGACATGAAATCAATGTCATAAGGCCAGTAGCAGCATAATGAGTGGATTTAGGTACGATGATTCTAAATGAAATAAGTCACACAGAAAAAGAAACTTATCATAAGATATCACTTATGAAGGTCCTGTAAACATGGCTACACATGAACTGAGTTAGGAAAGAGAACAGAGTCTCACATTGAGAAAACACTCTTTCGCCTGCTTAAGGGGAAAGGAGAGGTGGGGTGATGCATAAAACCAGACTTTGATATTAGCACTGGTACCATTCCATGAAGCAAATACAGAATAGACAAATCCTACACCTTCCTCTGTGAATGGGACTCAACACCCCTATTCCACACAGAGGAATATATCTGACTAGTAAGAATCTTAAAACCTATATATTGATATGTCTCCATAAGGGAATCAAGTGTGTCTATACAGGCATAAACACGTCGGTGAAAATCAGCTCAACCCCATTATAAAAATGAATTTCAAAAACAAAACAAAAAAAAAAACAGCGAAATTCTTACACAATTCCTTCAGGGGTTCTGATGAAACCTGGAACGACCCTATCTGCAAAGACAGCTAGATGAGACATAAGGCTGGACACTTGGGGCTGAGAGGACTTGTGAGATTGGGTGAGAAAATGCAGATCCTTTAAAGCAGTAATGCATGCCACCAATTCCATGGGTCCCAACTCTCCAGGTAGAAGGGAATATCAATACAGTTATAACATGTATGGGAAACCTAGAGAATGGACACCCTGTGATGGCAAAAGATTTCTAAAAGGCTCGTAATTTTTCCTCTCCTTGTGCTCCAGTTTGGCATTCCAACTGCTTTATAATCAATCTCCCAACCTGGAGAGTCAGCCCCTATAAGCTACTGGTTCGCACAGTTTGCAAATTTTGCAGTGGATGAAAGGAAAGAGGGAGAACCAATCAGAGAGTAGCTGTAGGCATTTGGACGGACACATGTCACTATAATTTCCCGTCCGGAAGGAAGAATTAACCAAAGCGTCAGCCTGCACCCCCGGAACCAGTATAGGTCCTGTAGCAAAATTGTAGATTTGCGGTCAGCTCACAAAAACACGAGTTGAAAATTGGAGCTCAGGGGCACAGCAATTCACAAACCTGCAGAGTTATAAAGGACAACTCTCTTCCAAAAATCTGTTGAGGGAAGGCAACGAAGCAGACTTGAAAATGAGGCCGAATTGCAGAAAACATATTTCAAGAGTTAAACTGGAATCACCTTTAAAGCACAGGAAAAGCGTAACAACTTCGACAATGATGCACTTGACCAAAAAGGGTGTATGCATTTTCTGCTGAATATATTCAGGAGAAAAGTCATACGCCCTTTCTGGCCAATCAAGCATCCCTGCAATACAAATCCACACTACAAAGAATTGTCACTTCCCACCGGTCAAAAGGGACATCTGAAAATCTGTATAAACCAGAAAATAAAGACAGAGATGACAAGAGCATGTTGCAATGTGATCCCAGGGGTCATGGAGGATTGTGATGACAAGGCCATGTAGCATTGTGCTGACAAAGGCATGGAGCATTGTGATGACAAGGGTCACGGAGCACTGTGATGACAATCGTCACGGAGCATTGTGATTACATGGATCATGCAGCATTGGGATGAAAAGGGCATGGATCATTGTGATGACAAGGGTTATGGAGCATTTTGATGTCAAGAGTCCCGGATCACTGTGTTGTCAGGGGTCATGGAGGGTTGTGATGACAGTGGTCATGGAGCATTGTGATGATAAGGGTCATGGAGAAGTGAGATGAGAAGTTCATGGATCTTTGGGCTGAAAATATTCATGGAGTATTGTGCAGACACGGGTCATGGAGCACTGTGATGACAAGGTCCTGGAGCACTGTGATGAGAAGACCATGGAGCCTTGTGATGAGAAGTCTCATGGAGCATTCTGATGAAAAGGGGCAAGGAGCATTGTGATTACAAGGGTCTTGGAGCATTGGGATGACAAGGGCACGGAGCATTTGGATGAGAAGACCATAGAGCGTTCTGATGGCATGCATCATGGAGTTTTGTGATGACAAGGGCATGGAGCATTGTGATTACAGGGGTCTTGGAGCATTGTGATGCAAAGGGCATGAATCATTGTGATGGAAAAGGCATGGAGCCTTGTCATGACAGGGTTCAAGGAGCATACTGACGACATGTGTCAGGGAGCATTGTGATGACAAGTGTATTGAGCATTGTGATGACAAAGGTCATGGAGCATTGTGATGAGAAACCCCTCTATAATTGTGATGACGAGCGTCATGGGGCGTTGTGTTGACAAGTGTTATGGAAGTTTGTGATAACAACGGTTTGGAGCATTGTGATGATGGAGGTCATGGAGCATTTTGATTTAATTGTGATGACAATAGCAAGAAGCATTATGATGATGGGCATGGTCCATTGTGATTACAGGGTTCATGGAGCATTGAGATGAAAAGGGGCATGGAGCATTGTGATTAAAGTTGTCTTGGAGCACTGTGATGACAAGGGCATGGAGCATTGTGATGAGAAGGCAATTTAGCATTCTGATGACATGCGTCATGGAGCTTTGTGATGACAAGGACATGGAGCATTGTGATGACAGTGGCATGGAAAATCGGTCTAAAAAGTTTCATGGATTATTGTGATGACAGTGGGCATGGCGCATTGTGATGACAAGGGCATGGAGCATTGTGATTATAAGGTCATGGATTATTGTGAAGACAGGTGACAGGGAGCGTTGTCATGACATATGTCACGGTCCATTGTGATGACAATGGCATGGAGCATTGTGATGCCAAGTGTCATGGAGGATTGTGATGACAAAGGTAATGGAGCATTGTGATGACAAGGGCTTGGAGCATTGTGATGAGAAGTGTCATGGAGCATTGTGATGACAGGGGCATGGAGCATTGTGATGACAACGGACATTGGGAATTTTGATGACAAGGTATGAAGCATTTTGATGACAAAGGCATGGAGCTTGCTATGACAGGTGTCATGGGGCATTGCGATCACAGATGTATGGAGAATTGTGATGACAAGAGCATGTAACATTTTGATGAGAAGTGTCATGGAGCATTGTGATGAGAGTGGGCCTGGAGCATTGTGATGACAAGGGCACGGAACACTGTGATACATGGGTCATTGAAGATTGTAATGACAAGGGTATGGAGCATTGTGATGAGAAGGGCATCAAGCATTGTACCAAGCGTCATGGACCTTTGTTATGGCAAGGGCATGGAGCAATGTGATGAGAGGCGTCATGGAGCATTGTGATGAGAAGACCATGGAGCCTTGTGATGACAAGTCTCATGGAGCATTCTGATGAAAAGGGGCATGGAGCATTGTGATTACATGGGTCTTGGAGCATTGTGATTACAAGGGCATGGAGAATTGTGAGAGAAGGCCAAGGAGCATTCTGATGACATGCGTCATGGAGCTTTGTGATGACCAGGGCAAAGAGCATTGTGATTACAGGTGTCTTGGAGCATTATGATGAAAAGGCTCTGGATCATTGTGATGAAAAAGGCATGGAGCCTTGTCATGACAGGGTTCAAAGAGCATACTGATGGCAATAGTCAGGGAGCATTGTGATGACAAGTGTATTGAGCATTGTGATGACAAAGGTTATGGAGCACTGTGATGAGAAGACCATGGATAATTGTGATGATGAGCGTTACGGGGCATTGTGATGACAAGTGTTATGGAACATTGTGATCACAAGGGTTTGGAGCATTGTGATGACAGAGGTCAATGAGCATTTTAATTTCATTGTGATGACAATAGCATGAAGCATTATGATGATGGGCATGGTGCATTGTGATGAGAGGCTTCATGGAGCATTGAGATGAAATTGGCCATGGAGCATTGCGATTACAGGTGTCTTGTAGCATTGGGATGGCAAGGGCATGGAGTATTGTGATGGCAATGGTCATGGAGCATTTTCATGACAAGAGTCCCGGATCATTGTGTTGTCAAGGGTCATGGAGCATTTTGATGACAGGGGCATGGAACATTGGTCTGACAATTTCATGGATTATTGTGATGACAGTGGGCATGGCGCCTTGTGATGACAAGGGAATGGATCATTGTGATGACAAGGTCATGGATTATTGTGAAGACAGGTGTCAGGGAGCATTGTGATGACATATGTCAAGGTGCATTGTGATGACAATGGCATGGAGCATTGTGATACCAAGTGTCATGGAGGATTGTGATGACAAATGTAATGGAGCATTGTTATGACAAGGGCTTGGAGCATTGTGATGAGAAGTGTCATGGAGCATTGTGATGACAAGGGCATGGAGCATTGTGATGACAACGGCCATTGAGAATTTTGATGATGTTGTGAATCATTGCGATGACAAGCACATGGAGCTTGCTCTGACAGGGGTCATGGAGTATTGCGATGACAAGTGCATGGATAATTGTGATGACAAGAGCATATAACATTGTGATGAGAAGTGTCATGGCACATTGTTATGAGAGGGACGTGGAGAATTGTGATGACAAGGGACATGGAGCATTGAGATGACCAGGGCATTCAGCATTGTGATGGCAAGACCGTGGAACATTGTGATGAGAAGATCATGGGTAATTGTGATGACGAGCGTCATGGAGCACTGTAATGACAAGGGGAATGGAGCATTGTGATGACAGGTGTCATGGATCATTTTGATGAGAGGGGTCATGGAGCCTTCTTATGACCAGCTTGTGGAGTATTGTGATGACACTGGCATGGAGCATTGTGATGAAAAGGGCATGGAGCATTGTGATGAAAAAGGCATGGAGTCTTTTCATGACAGGTTTCAAGGAGCATTCTGATGACAAGTGTCAGGGAGCATTGTGATGACAAGTGTATTGAGCATTGTGATGACAAAGTTCATGCAGCATTGTGATGACAGGCATCATGGAGCGTTGTGATGACAAGGGTTATGGAACATTGTGATCACAAGGGTTTGGAGCATTGTGATGAGAGAGGGCATGGAACATTTTCATTTCAACGACCATGAAGCATTGTGATGACAAGGGCATGAAGCAATGTGAACCCAAGTTTCATCGAGGATTTTGATGACAATCGGAATGGAGTACTGTTATGACAAGCACATGGAGCATTGTAATGACAAGGTCATGTAGCATTTTGCTGACAAATGCACTGAACATTTTGATGACAAAGGTCATGGAGCACTGTGATGACAAGCGTCACGGAGCACGGTGATTACAAGGGTCATGGAGCATTGGGATGGCAAGGGCATGGATCATTTTGATGACAAGGGTAATGGAGCATTCAGATGACAAGTGTCCCGGATCATTGTGTTCTCACGGGTCATGGAGCGTTGTGATGACAGTGGTCATGGAGCATTTTGATGACAAGGGATAGGTACATTGTGACGATAAGGGCATGTAGCATTGTGATGACTGGGGTTATGGAACATTGTGATGACAGGGTTGAGGGAGTATTGTGATGAATAGTGATGGAACATTGTGAAATCAATGGTGAGAGAGCATTTTGATGAGAAGTGCATTGAGCATTGTGATTACAAGTTTTATGGAGCATTGTGATGACTAGGATGTGGAGCATTGTGATGACAAGTGCATGGCGCATTGTGATGACATGGGTCAAGGAGCATTGTGCTGAAAAGCGCATGGAGCATTGTGATGACCTGTGTCATGGATCATTGTGCTGAAAAAGGCATGGTGCATTGTGATGACAAGGGTCACAGAGCACTGTGATGAAAAGTTCATGGAGCATTGTGGTGACAAAGGTCACAGAGCCTTGTGTGACAGGGGCATGGACCATTGTGATGAGAAAGGTCATGAATCATTTTGATGACTGGAGTCACAGAGCCTTGTAATGACAGGGGTCATGGAGCATTGAGATGAAAAGGGGCAAGGAGCATTGTGATTACAGGGATCTTGGACCATTGTGATGACAATGGCATGGAGCATTGTGATGAGAAGGCCATGGAGTATTCTGATGACATGCGTCATGGATCTTTGTGATGACAAATGCATGGGACATTGTGATTACAGGGGTCTTGGAGCATTGTGATAACAAGGGTCATGGAGCCTTGGATGAAAAGGCCGGGGAACATTGTGACGGCAGGGGTCATGGAGCATTGTTATGACAAGGGTCATGGAGCATTGCGATGACAAGTGCATGGAGAATTGTATTGACAAGAGCATGTAACATTTTGATGAGAAGTGTCATGGAGCACTGTGATGACAAGGACATGTAGAATTGTGATGACCAGGGCATGGTGCATTGTGATGGCAAGACCGTGGAGCATTGTGATGAGAAGACCATGGATAATTGTGATGATGAGCGTCATGGAGCACTGTAATGACAAGGGGCATGGAGCATTGTGATGACAGGTGTCATGGATCATTGTGATGACAAGGGTCATGGATCATTCTCATGACAAGCTTGTGGAGAAATGTGATGACAATGGCATGCAGCATTGTGATGAAATGGACATGGAGCATTGTGATGAAAAAGGCATGGACCCTTTTCATGACAGTGTTCAAGGAGCATTCTGACGACAAGTGTCAGGGAGCATTGTCATGACAAGTGTATTGAGCATTTTGATGACAATGGTAATGGAGCATTGTGATGAGAAGGGCATCAAGCATTGTGATGAGAAGTGTTATGGAGCTTTGTGATGACAAGGGAATGGAGCAATGTGATGATAGGTTTCCTGGAGCATTGTGTTGACAATGGCATAGAGCATTGTGATGCCAAGGGTCATGGAGGACTGAGATGACAAGCGTCACGGAGCATTCTGATTACAGGGGTCATGGAGCATTGGAATGACAAGCGCATGGATCATTGTGATTTCAACTCTCATGGAGCATTTTGATGACGAGAGTCCCGGATCATTGTGTTGTCAGGTGTCATGGAGCGCTGTGACATCAGTGGTCATGGAGCATTGTGATGAGAGTGGTAATGGAGCATTGTAATGGCAAGGTCATAGAGCATTGTGATGAGAAGGCCATGGAGCATTCTGATGACATGAATCATGGAGCTTTGTGATGACAAGGGCATGGAGCATTGTGATTACTGGGGTCATGGAACATTGTGATGACAGTGGTGATGGAGTATTGTGATGACTAGTGATGGAACATTGTGATATTAGTGGTGAGAGAGCATATTGATGAGAAGTGCATGGAGCATTGTGATGACAAAGTTGTGGAGCATTGTGATGACAAGCGCATGGCACATTATGATGACATGGGTCATGGAGCATTGTGCTGAGAAGCGCATGGAGCATTGTGATGACAAGGGTCATGGAGCACTCTTCTGACAAAGGCATGGAGCATTGTGATGACAATGGTCACGGAGCATTGTGATGAAAAATTCATGGAGCATTGTGGTGACAAAGGTCACAGAGACTTTTGATGACGAGGGCATGGACCATTGTGATGACAAATGTCATGAAATATTGTGATGACTGGAGTCACGGAGCATTGTGATGACAGGGTTCATGGTGCATTGTGACGACAACGGCATGGAGCATTGTGATGACAAGGGCATGGAGCATTGTTATGACATGTGCATGGCTTATTGTGAAGACAGTTGTCAGGGAGCATTGTGATGGCATATGTCATTGTCCATTGTGATGACAATGGCATGGAGCATTGTGATGCCAAGTGTCATGGAGGATTGTGATGACAAGAGCATGTATCATGGTGATCAGAAGTGTCATTGAACATTGTGATGACAAGGGACATGGAGCATTGTGATGTCCAGGGCATGGAGCATTGTGATGGCAAGTCCGTGGAGCATTGTGATGGCAAGACCATGGAGCATTTTGATGATGAGTGTCATCGAGCACTGTAATGACACGGGTCATGGAGAATAGTAATGACAAGTGTCATGGATCATTGTGATAACAAGGGTCATGGAGCATTCTGATGACAAGTTTCTGGAGTATTGTGATGACAATAGCATGGAGCATTGTGATGAAAAAGGCATGGTGCATTGTCATGAAAAAGGCATGCAACCTTTTCATGACAGGTTTCAAGGAGCATTCTGACGTCAAGTGTCAGGGAGCATTATCATGACAAGTGTATTGAGCATTGTGAAGACAATGGTCATGGAGCATTGTGATGACAGGCATCATGGAGGGTTGTGATGACAAGTGTTATGGAACATTGTGATCACAAGGGTTTGGAGCATTGTGATGACAGAGGTCATGGAGCATTTTGATTTCATTGTGATGACAATAGCGTGAAGCATTATGCTGATGGGCATGGTTCGTTTTGATGACAAGGTTCATGGAGCATTGAGATGAATATTGGCATGGAGCATTGTGATTACTTGGGTCATGGAGCCTTGTGATGACAATGCCGTGAAACATTGTGATGACAGGAGAGAGGGAATATTGTGATGATTAGTGATGGAAAATTGTGATATTAGTGGTGAGACAGCATTATGATGTAAAGTGCATGGAGCTTTGTGATGACAAGTTTTACGGAGCATTGTGATGACAAGGTTGGGGAGCACTATGATGACAAGCGCATGGCAAACTCTGATGACATGTGTCATGGAGCATTGTGCTGACAAGGGCATGGAGCATTGTGATGACAAATGTCATGGAGCATTGTGCTGACAAAGGCATGGAGAATTGTGGTGACATGGCTGACAGAGCATTGGGATGAAAAGTTCATGGAGCATTGTGGTGAAAAAGTTCACAGAGCCTTGTGATGATGAGGGCATAGACGATTGTGATGACAAAGGTCATGAAGAATTGTGATGACTGGAGACACGGAGCATTGTGATGACAAGGTTGGGGAGTATTGTGATGACAGGGGCATGCAGCAATGTGATGACAGGGGCAAGGAACATTGGGCTGAAAAGTTTCATGGATTATTGTGATGACAGTGGGCTTGGAGCATTGTGGTGACAAAGGTCACAGAGCCTTCTGTGACGAGGGCATGGACCACTGTGATGACAAGGGTCATGAAGCATTGTGATGACTGGAGTCATGGAGCATTGTGATGACAGGGGTCATGGAGCATTGTGATGACAAGGGCACGGAACTTTGTGATGACAGGGTCATGGAACATTGGTCTGACAAGTTTCATGGATTACTGTGATGACAGTTGGCATGGCGCATTGTGATGACAAGTGCATGGAACATTGTGATAACAAGCTCATGGAGTATTGTGAAGACAGGTGTCAGGGAGCATTGTGATGACATATGTCATTGTCCATTGTCATGACAATGGCATGGAGCATTGTGATACCAAGTGTCATGGAGGATTGTGATGACAAAGGTAATGGAGCATTTTGATGACAAGGGCTTTGAACATTGTGATGTCAAGGATCAAGGAGCATTGTGATGACAAGGGCATGGAGCATTGTGATGACAAGGGCCATTGACAAATTTGATGAAAATGTAATGATGCATTGTGATGACAAACGCATGGAGCTTGCTATGACAGGGGTCATAGAGCATTGCGATGACAAATGCATGGAGAATTGTGATGAAAAGATCATATAACATTGTGATGAGAAGTGTCATGGTGCATTGTGATGACAAGGAATTGGAGAATTGTAATGACATGGGACATGGAGCATTGTGATGAACAGGGCATGGAGAATTGTGATGGCAAGACCGTGGAGCATTGTGATGAAAAGACCATGGATAATTATGATGAAGAGTGTCATGGATCACTGTAATGACAAAGGGCATGGAGCATTGTGATGACAGGTGTCATGGAGCATTGTGATGAGAGTGGTCATGGAGCATTGTGATGACAAGGGTCAATGAGCATTGTGATGAGAAGGTCATGGAGCATTAGGCTAGCATTGTGATGACAGGTGTCATGGATCATTGTGATGACAAGTGTCATGGACCATTCTGATGAGAAGCTTATGGAGTACTGTGATGACAATGGCATGGAGCATTGTGAGGAAAAGGGCATGGAGCATTGTGATGAAAAATGCTTGGAGCCTTTTCATGACAGGGTTCAAGGAGCATTCTGACGAAAAGTGTCAGGGAGCATTGTGATGACAAGTGTATTGAGCATTGTGATGACCAAAGTCATGGAGCATTGTGATCACAAGGGTTTTGAGCATTGTGATGACAGAAGTCATGTATCATTTTCATTTCAAGGTGCATGGAGCATTGTGATGACAAGGGCATGAAGCATTGTGAACCCAAGATTCATGGAAGGTTTTGATGACAATGGGAATGGAGTATTGTGATGACAAGCACATGGAGCATTGTGATGACAAGGTCATGTAGCATTTTGCTGACCAATGCATGGAACATTTTGATGACAAGGGTCATGGAACACTGTGATGACTAGCGTCATGCAGCATTGTGATTACAGCGGTCACGGAGCATTGGGATGGCAAGGGCATTGATCATTGTGATGAGAAGGGTCATGGAGCATTTTGATGACAAGAGTCCTGGATCATTGTGTTGTCCGGTGTCATGGAGCACTGTGATGACAGTGGTCATGGAGCCTTGTGATGACAAGTGTCATGGAGCATTCTGATGAAAAGGGGTGTGGAGCATTGTGATTACATGGGTCTTGGAGCATTGTGAAGAAAATGGCATGGATGATTGTGATGCAAAAGGCATGGAGCCTTGTCATGACAGGGTTCAAGGATCATACTGATGACAAGTGTCAGGGAGCATTGTAATGACAAGTGTATTGAGCATTGTGATGACAAAGGTCATGGAGCATTGTGATGAGAAGACCGTGGATAATTGTGATGATGAGCATCATGGGGCGTTGTGATGACAAGTGTTATGGAACACTGTGATCACAAGGGTTTGGAGCATTGTGTTGACAAAGGTTATGGAGCATTCTGATTTCATTGTGATGACAATAGCATGAAGCATTATGATGATGGGCGTGCTTCATTGTGATTACAGAGTTCATGGAGCATTGAGATGAAAAGTGGCATGGAGCATTTTGATTACAGTTGTCTTGGAGCATTGTGATGACAAGGGCATGGAGCATAGTGATGAGAAGGCCATGGAGCAGATTGATGACATGCGTCATGGAGCTTTGTGATGACAATAGCATGGAGGATTGTGATTACAGGGGTCTTGGAGCATTGTGATGACAAGGGTCATGGAGGCTTGTGATGATAAGGCCGTGGAACATTGTCATGACAGTGTTTAGGGAGTATTGTGATGACTAGTGATGGAACATTTTGATATCAGTGGTGAGAGAGCATTTTGATGAGAAGTACATGGAGCATTGTGATGACAAGTTTTATGGAGCATTCTGATGACAAGTTTGTGGAAAATTTTGATAACAAGCGCATGGAGCATTGTGATAACAAGGGTCATGGCGCACTCTGCTGACAAATCATGGAGCATTGTGATGGCAAGGGTCACAGAGCATTGTGAATGAGAAGTTCATGGAGCATTATGGTGACAAATTTCACAGAGCCCTGTGATGACGAGGGCATGGACCGTTTTGTTGCCAAAGGTCATGGAGCACTGTGATGACAATGGCATGGAGCACTGTGATGACAACGGCCATTGAGAATTTTGATGACAATGTCGTGAAGGACTGTGATGAAAAGCACTTGGAGCTTGCTATGACAGGGTTCATGGAGCATTGTGATAACAAGTGCATGGAGAATTGTGATGACAAGATCATGTAACATTGTGATGAGAAGTGTCATGGAGCATTGTGATGGCAAGACCGTGGAGCACTGTGATGAGAAGACCATGGATAATTGTGATGTCGAGCGTCATGCAGCACTGTAATGACAAGGGTCATGGAGCATTGTGATGACACGGGTCATGTAGCACTGTGATGAGAAGTTCATGGAGCATTGGGCTGAAAATATTCATTGAGTATTGTGATGGCAGTGGTCATGGATCATTGCGATGACAATGGAATGGAGCATTGTGATGACAAGGTCCTGGATCATTGTGAGGAGAAGACCATGGAGACTTGTGATGACAAGTGTCATGGAGCATTCGGATGAAAAGGGGTGTGGACCATTGTGATTGCATGGGTCTTGGAGCATTGGGATGAAAAGTGCATGGATAATTGTGATGAAAAATGCATGGAGCCTTGTCATGACAGGTTTCAAGGAGCATATTGACGACCATTGTCAGGGAGCATTGTGATGACAAGTTTATTGAGCATTGTGATGCCAAAGTCATGGAGTATTGTGAATAAAATACCATGGATAATTGTGATGATGAGCGTCATGTGGCGTTGTGATGACAAGTGTTATGGAACATTGTGATCACAAGGGTTTAGAGCATTGTGATGACAGAGGTCATGGAGCATTTTGATTTCATTGTGATGACAATAGCATGAAGCATTATGATGATGGGCATGGTGCACTGTGATGACAGGGTTCATGGAGCATTGAGATGAAAAGGGGCATGGAGCATTGTGATTAAAGGGCTCTTGGAGCATTGCAATGACCAGTTCATAGAGCATTGTGATGAGAAGGCGAAGGCACATACTGATGACATGCGTAATGGAGCTTTGTGATGACAAAGGCATGGAGCATTGTGATTACAGGTGTCTTGGAGCATTGTGATGACAAGGGTCATGGAGCCTTGTGATGAGAAGGCCGTGTAACATTGTAATGGCAGTTTTTATGGAGCATTGTTATAACAGGGGTAATGGAGCATTTTCATGACAAGGGCATGGAACATTGGTCTGAAAATTTTCATGGATTATTGTGATGAGAGGAGGCATGGAGCATTGTGATGACAAGGGCACGGAACACTGTGATACATGGGTCATGGAGGATTGTAATGACAAGCCTTGGAGCTTTGTGTTAAGAAGAGCTTCGAGCATTGTGATGAAAAGCATCATGGAGCCTGTGATGACAAGGACATGTAACAATGTGATGAGAGGGTTCATGGAGCATTTTGATGACAATGGCATGGAGCATTGTGATGCCAAGGGTCACGGAGCTTTGTGATGACAAAGGTCATGGAGGGTTTTGATGACAAGGGCGTGGTGTACTGTGATGAGAAGGGCAGTGAGCATTGTGATGAAAGGGTCATGGAGCAATTTGATGAAAAGTGTCATGGGAGATTTTGATGACAGGGGTTATGGAACATTGTGATGTCAGGGGTCAGGGAGCATTGTGATGAAAAGGGTCATGGAGCATTGTGATGACAGGGGTCATGGAACTTTGTGATGACAGGTGTGAGGGAGTATTGTGATGACAAGTGATGGAACATTATGATATCAGTGATGGGAAAGCATTTTGATGGGAAGTGCATGGAGCATTGTGACAACAAGGTTTATCGAGAACTGTGATGACAAGGTTGTGGAGCATTGTGATGACAAGCACATGTCGCATTGTGATCACACAGGTCATGGGGCATTTTGCGGAAAAGCGCATGGAGCATTGTGCTGACAAAGGCATGGAGCATAGTTATGACATGAGTAAGAGAACATTGTGATGAAAATTTCATGGAGAATTGTGGTGACAAATGTCACAGAGCCTTTTGATGACGAGGGCATGGACGATTGTGCTGACAGGGGTCATGGAGCATTTTGATGACTGTGGTCATGGAGCACTGTGAAGACATGGGTCATGGAGCATTGTAATGAGACGGTCATTGAGCATTGGGCTGAAAATGTACATGCAGTATTGTGATGATGGGGGTCATGGAGCATTGTGATGACAAGGGAATGGAGCACTGTGATGACAAGGTCCTGGAGCATTGTGATGAGAGGACCATGGAGCCTTGTGATGACAAGTGTCATGGAGCATTCTGATGAAAAGGTGAATGGAGCATTGTGATTACAGGGGTTTTGTAGCATTGTGATGACAAGGGCATGGAACATTGTGATGCGAAGGCCATGGAGCATTCTGATGACATGCGTCATGGAGCTTTGTGATGACAAGGACATGGAGCATTGTGATTAGAGGAGTCTTGGAGCATTGTGATTACAGGAGTCTTGGAGCATTGTGATGAAAAGGGCATGGATCATTGTGATGAAAATTGCATGGAGCCTTGTCATGACAGGCTTCAAGGAGCATACTGATGACAACTGTCAGGGAGCTTTGTGGTGATAAGTGTATTGAGCATTGTGGTGACAAAGGTCATGGAGCATTGTGATGATTAAACCATTCATAATTGTGATGAGGAGTGTCATGGGGCATTGTGATGACAAGTGTTATGGAACATTGTGATCACAAGGGTTTTTAGCATTGTGATGACAGATGTCATGGAGCGTTTTGATTTCATTGTGATGGCCTGGTGCATTGTGATGACACGGATCATGGAGCATTGAGATAAAAAGGGGCATGGAGCACTGTGATTACAGGGGTCTTGGAGCATTGTGATGACAAGGGCATGGAGCATTGTGATGAGAAGTCCATGGAGCATTCTGATGACATGCGCCATGGATCATTGTGATGACAAGGGCATGGAGCATTGTGATTACAGGGGTCTTGGAGCACTGTTATGACAAGGGTCATGGAGCCTTGGATGATAAGGCCGTGGAACATTGTGATGGCAGGGATCATGGAGCATTGTTATGACAGGGGTTATGGAGCATTGTGATGACAAAGGCATGGAGCATTGTGATGACAGGGGCATGGAACTTTGGTCTGACAAGTTTCATGGATTATTGTGATGAGAGTGGGCATGACGCATTGTGATGACAAGGTCAGGGATTATTGTGAAGACAGGTGTCAGGGAGCATTTTGATGAAATATGTCATGGTACATTGCGATGACAATTGCATGGAGCATTGTGATGCCAAGTGTCATGGAGGATTGTGATGACAAACGTAATGGAGCATTTTGATGACAAGGGTTTAGAGCATCGTGATGACAAGGGTCTTGGAGCATTGTGATGACAAGGGCATGGAGCACTGTGATGACAGGGGCATGGAACATTGTTTTGACAAGTTTCATGGATTATTTTGATGACAGTGGGCATGGAACATTGTGATGACAAGAGCATGGAGCATTGTGGTGACAAAGGTCACAGAGCCTTGTGTGACGTGGGCATGGAACATTGTGATGACAAATGTCATAAAGCATTGTGATGACTGGAGTCACGGAGCATTGTGATGACAGGGTTCATGGAGCATTGTGATGAGGAGGGCATAGAGAACTGTGATGACAGGGCCATGGAAATTTGGTCTGACAAGTTTCATGGAGTATTGTGATGACAATGGGCATGGCTCATTGTGATGACAAGGGCATGGAGCATTGTGATGACAAGGTCATGGAGTATTGTGAAGACAGGTGTCAGGGAGCATAGTGATGACATATGTCATGGTCCATTGTGATGACAATGGCATGGAGCATTGTGATGCCAATGGTCATGGTGGATTGTGATGAAAAAGGTAATGGAGCATTTTGATAACAAGGGTTTGGGCACCGTGATGACAAGGGTCATGGAGCATTGTGATGACAAGGGCATGGAGGATTGTAATGAAAAGGGCACAGAACACTGTGATACCTAGATCATGCAGGATTGTAATGACAAGGTCATGGAGCATTGTGATGAGAAGTGCATCGAGCGTTGTGATGACAAGCCTCATGGAGATTTGTGATGACAAGTGCATGGCGCACTGTGATGACATGGGTCATGGAGCACTGTGCTGACAAAGGCATGGTGCATTTTGATTACAAGGGTCACAGAGTATTGTGATGAAAAGTTCATGGAGCATTGTGGTGACAAAGGTCACAGAGCCTTGTGTGTCAAAGGCATGGACCATTGAGATGACAAAGGTCATGAAGCATTGTGATGACTGGAGTCACGGTGCATTGTGATGAGAGGGGTCATGGAACATTGTGATGACAGGGTTCATGGGGCATTGTGATGAGAAGGTCATGGAGCATTGGGCTGAAAATGTTCATGGAGTATTGTGATGACAGGGGTCATGGGGTATTTTGATGACATGGGAATGGAGCATTGTGATGAAAAGGGCATGGAGCATGGTGATGAGAAGGCCATGGATCATTCTGAAGACATGTGTCATGAAGCTTTGTGATGACAATGGCATGGAGCATTGTGATTCCAGGGGTCTTGGAGCATTGTGAGGAAAAGGGTGTGGATCATTGTGTTGAAAAATGCATGGAGCCTTGTCATGACAGGGTTCAAGGAGCATACTGACGACAAGTGTCAGGGAGCATTGTGATGACAAGTGTATTGAGCACTGTGATGACAAAGGTAATGGAGTACTGTGAATAGAAGCCCAAGGATAACTGTGATGATGAGCATCATTGGGCGTTGTGATGACAAGTGTTATGGATCATTGTGATCACAAGGGTTTTGAGCATTGTGATGACAGAGGTCATGGAGCATATTGATTTCATTTTGATGACAATAGCATGAAGCATTATGATGATGGGCATGGTGCGTTGTGATGACACGGTTTATGGAGCATTGAGATGAAAAGGGTCATGGAGCATTGTGATTACAGGTGTCTTGGACCATTGTGATCACAAGGGAATGTAGCATCTTGAATGAGAAGGCCATGGAGCATTCTGATGACAAGCCTCATGGAGCTTTGTGATGACAAATGTATGCAGAATTGTGATTACAGTGTTTGGAGCATTGTGATGACAAGCGTCATGGAGTCTTGTGATGACAAGGCCGTGGAAACTTGTGAAGGCAGGTGTCATGGAGCCTTGTTATGACAGGGGTAATGGAGCATTGTGATGACAAGGGCATGGAGCATTGGTCTGAAATGTTTCATCGATTATTGTGATGATAGTGGGCATGGAGCATTGTGATGACAAGGGCACAGAACACTTTGATACATGGGTCATGGAGGACTGTAATGACAAGTGCATGGAGCATTGTGATGAGAAGTGCATCGAGCATTGTGATGACAAGCGTCATGGAGCATTGTGGTGACAAGGGCATGGAGCAATGTGATGAGAGGCTTCATGGAGCATTGTGATGACAATGGCTTGGAGCATTGTGATGCCAACTGTCATGGAGTTTTGTGATGACGAAGGTCATGGAGCATTTTGATGACAAGGTCGTGGTGCGTTGTGATGAGAATGGCAGGGAGCATTGTGCTAACAGGGTAATGGAGGAATTTGGAGAAAATGTCATGGAATAATTTGATGAGAGTAGATATGGAAAATTGTGAAGTCAGGGGTCATGGAGCATTGTGCTGAAAATGGTAATGGAGCATTTTGATGACAGGGTTTATGGAGCATTGTGATGTCATTGGTCATGGAGCATTTTGATGATAAGTGCATGTAGCATAGTGATGATAGTGGTCATGGAACATTGTGATGAGAGTGGTGAGGGAGTATTGTGATGACTAGTGATGGAACATTGTGATATCAGTGGTAAAAGAGCATTTTGATGAGAAGTGCATGGAGCATTGTGATGACAAGGTTTATGGAGCATTGTGATGACAAGGATGTGGAGCATTGTGATGACAAGTGCATGGTGCATTGTGATGACATGGGTCAAGGAGCATTGTGCTGAAAAGCACATGGAGCATTGTGATGACAAGTGTCATGGATCATTGTGCTGACAAAGGCATGGTGCATTGCGATGACAAGGGTCACAGAGCATTGTGATGAAAAGGTCATGGATCATTGTGATGCAAAATTCATGGAGCATTGTCATGACAGGGTTCAAGGAGCATACTGATGACAAGTGTCAGCGAGCATTGTGATGACAAGTGTATTGAGCATTGTGATGACAAAGCTCATGGAGTATTGTGAATAAAAGGCCATGGATAATTGTGATGATGAGCGTCATGGGGCGTTGTTATGACAAGTGTTATGGAACATTGTGATCACAAGGGTTTGGATCATTGTGATGACAGAGGTCATGGAGCATTTTTATTTCATTTTGATGACAATAGCATGAAGCATTATGATGATGGGCATGGTGCATTGTGATGACACGGTTCATGGAGCATTGAGATGAAAAGGGGCATTGAGCATTGTGATTACAGAGGTCTAGGAGAATTGTGATGACAAGGGCATGGAGCATCGTGAATGAGAAGGCCATGGAGCATTCTGATGACATGCGTCATGGAGCTTTTTGATGGCAAGGACATGGAGCATTGTGATGACAACGGTTATGGAGCCTTGTGATGACAAGGCCGTGGAACATTGTAATGACAGGTGTCATGGAGCATTGTTATAACAGGGGTAATGGAGAATTTTGATGACAAGGGCATGGAGAATTGGTCTGAAAAGCTTCATGGATTATTGTGATGAGAGGGGGCATGGAGCATTGTGACGACAAGGGCACGGAACACTGTGATACATGGGTCATGGCAGATTGTAATGTCAAGGGCATGGAGTATTGTGTTAAGAAGAGCATCGAGCATTGTGATGAAGAGAATCACGGAGCCTGTGATGACAAGGGCAAGGAAAAATGTGATGAGAGTGTTTATGGAGCATTTTGATGACAAGGGCATGGAGCATTGTTATGCCAAGGGTCATGTAGCTTTGTGATGACAAAAGTCATGGAGCATTTTGATGACAAGCGCGTGGTGAACTGTGTATGAGAAGGGCATGGATCATTGTGATGAAAGGGTCATGGAGCAATTTGATGAAAATTGTCATGGGACATTTTTATGACCGTGGTTATGGAACACTGTGATGTCAGGGGTCATGGAGGATTATGATGAAAAGGGTCATGGAGCATTTTGATGACAGGGGTCCTGGAACATTGTGATGACAGGGGTGAGGGAGTATTGTGATGACTAGTGATGGAACTTTATGATATCAGTGGTGGGAGAGCATTTTGATGTGAAGTGTATGGAGCATTGTGATGAGAAGTTTTATGGAGCACTGTGATGACACGGTTGTGGAGCATTGTGATGACAAGCGCATGGCGCATTGTGATGACACAGGTCATGGGGCCTTGTGCGGACAAGCGCATGGAGCATTGTGAGGAATATTGTCATGGAGCATTGTGCTGACAAAGGCATGGAGCATTGTGATGACAAGGAACACAGAGCATTGTGATGAAAATTTCATGGAGCACTGTGGTGACAAAGATCACAGAGCCTTGTGTGACGAGGGCATGGACCATTGTGAGGACAAGGATCATGAATCATTGTGATGACTGGAGTCACGGAGCATTGTGATGACAGGGGCCATGGAGCATTGTGATTACAAGGGCATGGAGCAATGTGATGACAGGGGCATGGAACATTGGTCTGACATGTTTCATGGATTATTGTGATGACAGTGGGCATGGAGCATTGGTCTGAGAAGTATCATGGATTATTGTGATGAAAATGTGCATGGCGCATTGTGATGACAAGGTCATGGAGCATTGTTATGACCAGGTCATGGATTATTGTGAAGACAGGTATCAGGGAGTATTGTGATGACATATGTCCTGGTGCATTGTGATGACAATGTCATGGAGCATTGTGAAGCCAAGTGTCATGGAGGATTGTGAAAACAAAAGTAATGGAGCATTGTGATGACAAGGGCTTGGAGCATTGTGGTGACAAGGGCCATTGAGAATTCTGATGACAAGGTCGTGAAGCATAGTTATGACAAGCGCATGGAGCTTGCTATGACATGGGTCATGGAGCATTGCGATGACAAGTGCATGGAGCATTGTGATTAGAGGGGTGTTTGAGCATTGTGATGACAAGGGCATGGAGCATGGTGATGACAGTGCCATGGAGCATTCTGATGACATGCGTCCTGGAGATTTGTGATGAAAAGCACATGGAGCATTGCGATTACAGGGGTCTTGGAGCATTGTGATGAAAAGTGCATGGAGAATTGAGAGGAAAAGGCAAAGAGCCTTGTCATGACAGGTTTCAAGTAGCATACTGAAGACAATTGTCAGGGAGCATTGTGATGACAAGTGTATTGAGCATTGTGTTGACAACGGTCATGGAGCATTTTGATGAGGAGACCATGGATAATTTTGATGACGAGCGTCATGGTGCATTGTGATGACAAGTGTTATGGAACATTGTGATCAGAAGGGTTTGGAGCATTGTGATGACAGATGTCATGGAGCATTTTGATTTCTTTGTGATGACAATAGCATGAAGCATTATGATGATTGGCATGGTGCATTTTGATGAGAGTGTTCATGGAGAATTGAGATGAAAAGGGGTATGGAGCATTGTGATCACAGGGGTCTTGGAGCATTGTGATGACAATGTTCATGGAGCCTTGTGATGACAACGCCGTGGAACATTGTGATGGCAGGAGTAATGGAGCATTGTTATGACAGGGGTAATGGAGCATTGTGATGACAAGGGCAGGGAACACGGTGATACATGGGTCATGGAGGATTGTAATGACAAGGCATGGATCATTGTGTTGAGAAAGGCATCGAGCACTGTGATGACAAGTGTCATGGAGATTTGGGAGGACAAGTGCATGGAGTGTTGTGATGAGATGTTTCATGGATCATTGTGATGACAATGGAATGGAGCATTGTGATGCCAAGGGTCATGGAGCTTTGTGATGACAAATGTAATGGAGCATTTTGATGACAAGGGCGTGGGGCATTGTGATGAGTAGGGCAGGGAGCATTCTGATGACAGGTTCATGGAACAATTTTATAGAAAGGGTCAGGGAATATTTTGATGACAGGCGTTATGGAACATTGTGATGTCAGTGGTCATGGAGCATTGTGATGATAAGGGCATGTAGCATTTTGATGACAGGGGTCATGGAACATTGTGATGACAGTGTTGAGGGAGTATTGTGTTGACTGGTGATGGAACACTGTGATATCAGTGGTGAGAGAGCATTTAGATGAGAAGTGCATGGAGCATTGTGATGACAAGGTTTATGGAAAATTGTGATGACAAGGTTGTGGAGCATTGTGATGACAAGTGCATGGCACATTGTGATGACATGTGTCTTGGAGCGTTGTGCTGACAAGCGCATGGAACATTGTGATGACAAGGGTCATGGAGCATTGTGCTGACAATGGCATGGAGCATTGTGATGACAAGTGTTAAAGAGCATTGTGATGACGAGGGAATTAACCATTGTGATGAAAAAGTTCATAAAGCATAGTGATGGCTGGAGTCACGGAGCATTATGATGTGAGGGGTATTGGAGCATTGTGATTACAAGGGCATGGAGCATTGTGATGACAGGGGCATGGAACATTGGTCTGACAATTTTCATGAATTATTGCTATGAGAGTGGACAGGGCACATTGTGATGACAAGGGCATGGAACATAGTTATGACAAGGTCATGTAGTATTGTGAAGACAGGTGTCAGGGAGCACTGTGATGACATATGTCATGGTGCATTGTGATGACAATGGCATGGAGCATTGTGATTCCAAGTGTCATGGAGGATTGTGATTACAAATGAAATGGAGCCTTGTGATGCCAAGTGTCATGGAAGATTGTGCTGACAAAGGTAATGGAGCATTGTGATGACAATTTCTTTTAGAATTGTGAAGAAAAGGGTCATGGAGCATTGTGATGACAAGGACATGGAGCATTGTGATGACAAAGGCAATTGAGAATTTTGATGCAAACGTCGTGAAGCATTGTGATGACAAGCGCATGGAGCTCGCTATGACAGGGGACATGGAGCATTGCTATGAAAAATGCATGGAGAATTGTGATGACAAGACCACGTAACATTGTGACGAGCAGTGTCATGGAGTATTGTGATGACCAGGACGTGGAGAATTGTGATGACAAGGGACATGGAGCATTGTGATGACCAGGGCATGGAGCATAGTGATGGCAAGACCGGGGAGCAGTGTGATGAGAAGGCCATGGATAATTGTGATGACGAGAGTCATGGAGCACTGTAATGACAAGGGGCATGGAGCATTGTGATGACAGGTGTCATGGAGCATTGTGATGACAGGGGTCATGGAGCATTGTGATGACTTGGGTCATGGAGCATTCGGATGATATGGGTCATGGATCTTTGTGATGACAAGTGCATGGAGCATTGCGATTTCAGGGTTATTGGAGAATTGTGATGACAACGGTCATGGAGCCTTGAGATGATGAGGCTGTGGAACATTGTGATTGCAGTGGTCATGGAGCATTGTTATGACACGGGAAATGGAGCCTTTTGATGACAAGTGCATGGAGCATTGATGTGACAAGTTTTATGGATTATTGTGATGAGAGTGCGCATGGAGCATTGTGATGACAAGGGCACGGAACACGGTGATACATGGACTATGGAACATTGTAATGACAAGGGCCTGCAGCATTGTGATGAGAATGGCATTGAGCAGTGTGATGGCAAGCGTCATGGAGCTTTGTGATGACAAGCGCATGGAGCAATGTGATGAGAGGGTTCATGGAGCATTGTGATGACAATGGCATGAAGTATTGTGATGCCAAGGGTCATGGAGCACTGGGATGACAAGCGTCACGGAACATTCTGATTACAGGGGTCATGGATAATTGGGATGACAAGCGCATGGATCATTGTGATGACAAGTGTCATGGAGCATTTTGATGACATGTGTCCCAGATCATTGTGCTGTCAGGGGTCATGGAGCACTATGTGGACAGTGGTCATGGAGCATTGTGATGACAGGGGTAATGGATAATTGTGATGGCAAGGGCATGCAGCATTGTGATGAGAAGGCCATGGATCATTCTGATGACATGCATCATGGAGCTTTGTGATGACAAGGGCATGGAGCATTGTGATTATAGGGGTTATGGAACATTGTGATGACAAGGGTGAGGGAGTATAGTGATGACTAGTGATGGAACATTGTGATATCAGTTGTGAGAGAGCATTTTGATGAGAAGTGCATGGTGCATTGTGATGACAAGGTTTATGGAGCTCTGTGATGACAAGGTTGTGGAGCATTGTGATGACAAGCGCATGACACATTGTGATGACATGGGTCATGGAGCATTGTGCCGAGAAGCGCATGGCGCTTTGTTATGACAATGATCATGGAGCATTGTGATGAAAAGTTCATGGAGCATTGTGGTGACAAAGGTGACAGAGACTTCTGATGACGAGGGCATGGACCACTGTGATGTCAAAGCTCATGAAGCATTGTGATGACTGGAGTCACGGAGCATTGTGATGACAGGCTTCATGGTGCATTTTGATGACAATGGCATGGAGCACTGTGATGATAGGGGCATGGAGAATTGGTGTGACAACTTTCATGGATTATTGTGACGAGTGTAGGCATGGTGCATTGTGAAGACAAGGGCATGGAGCATTGTGATGACAAGGGCATGGATCATTGTGATGACAAGGTCATGGAGTATTGTGAAGACAGGTGTCAGGGAGCATGGTGATGACATATGTCATGGTCCATTGTGATGACAATGGCATGGAGGATTGTGATGACAAGAGCATGTAACATGGTGATGAGAAGTGTCATGGAGCATTGTGATGACAAGGGACATGGAGCACTGTGATGTCCAGGGCATGGAGCATTGTGATGGCAAGACCGTGAAGCATTGTGATGGCAAGACCATGGAGCATTTTGATGACGAGTGTCATCGAGCACTGTAATGACATGTGGCATGGAGAATTGTGATGACAGGTGTCATGGATCATTGTGATGACAAGGGACATGGAACATTCTGATGACAAGCTTCTGGAGTATTGTGCAGACAAAGGCAAGGAGCATTGTGATGACAAGGTTCACAGAGCATTGTGACGAAAAGTTCATGGAGCACTGTGGTGACAAATGTCAGTGAGCCTTGTGATGATGAGGGCATGGCCCATTGTGATGACAAAGGTCATGAAGCATTGTGATGACTGGTGTCACGGAGCATTGTGATGACAAGGGCATGGAAGATTGGTCTGACAAGTTTCAAGGATTATTTTGATGACAGTGGGCAAGGCACATTGTGATGACAAGGGCATGGAGAATTGTGATGACAAAGTCAAGTGTATTGTGAAGACAGGTGTCAGGGAGCGTTTTATTGACATATGTCATGGTCCATTGTGATGACAATGGCATGGAGCATTGTGATGCCAATTGTCATGGAGGATTGTGATGACAAAGGTAATGGAGCATTGTGATGACAAGGGCTTGGAGCATTGTAATGACAAGGGTCATGGAGCATTTTGATGAGAAGAGCATGGAGCATTGTGATGACAAGGGCAATTGATAATTATGATGACAAGGTTGTGAAGCGTTGTGATAAAAAACATATGGAGCTTGCTATGACAGGGTTCATGGAGCATTGTGATGACAATTGCATGGAGAATTGTGATGACAAGATCATGTAACATTGTGATGAAAAGTGTCATGGATCCTCGTGATGGCAATACCGTGGAGCACTGTGATGAGAAGGCCATGTATAACTGTGATGAGGAGCGTCATGGAGCACTGTAATGACAAGGGGCAAGGAGCATTTTGATGACAGGTGTCATGGAGCATTGTTATAGCAGGGGTCATGGAGCATTGTGATGACAGGTGTTATGGAGCATTCTGATTACAAGCTTGTGGAGTATTGTGATGACAATTGCATGGAGCATTGTGATGCAAAGGGCATGGAGCATTGTGATGAAAAAGGCATGGAGCCTTTTCATGACAGGTTTCAAGGAGCATTCTGACGACAAGTGTCAGGGAGCATTGTGATGACAAGTGTATTGAGCATTGTGATGAAAAAGGTCATGGAGCATTGTGATGACAATGGCATGCAGTATTGTTATGACAGGCATCCTGGAGTGTTGTGAAGACAAGTGTTATGGAACAATGTGATCCCAATGATTTGGAACTTTGTGATGACAGAGGTCATGGATCATTTTGATTTCAAGGAGCATGGAGAATTGTAATGATAGGGGTAATGGAGCATTGTGATGAGAAGTTCATGGAGCATTGGGCTGAAAATGTTCTTGGAGTATTGTTATGAAAGGGGTCATGGAGCATTGTGATGACAAGGGAATGGAGCATTGTGAGGACAAGGTCCTGGAGCATTGTGATGAGAAGACAATGGAGCCTTGTGATGACAAGTCTCATGGAGTATTCTGATGAAAAGGAGCATGGATCATTATGATGACAGTGGTCTTGGAGCATTGAGATGACAAGGTCATGGAGTATAGTGATGAGAAGGCCATGGAGCATTCTAATGACATGCATAATGGAGCTTTGTGATGACAAGGGCCAGGAGCATTGAGATTAGAGTTGTCTTGGAGCATTGTGATGAAAAGGGCATGGATCATTGTGATGAAAAATGCATGGAGCCTTGTCATGAAAGGGTTTAAGGAGCATTCTGACGACAAGTGTCATGCAGCATTGTGATGACAAGTGTATTGATCATTGTGATGACAAAGATCATGGAGCATTGTGATGAGAAGACCATGGATAATTGTGATGACCAGAGTCATGGGGCATTGTGATGACAAGTGTTATGGAACATTGTTATCACAAGGGTTTGGAGCATTGTGATGACAGAGGTCATGGAGCATTTTAATTTCATGGTGATGACAATAGTATGAAGCATTTTGATGATGGGCATGGTGCATTGTTATGACAGGGTTCATGGAGCATTGAGATGAAAAGGGGCACGGAGCATTGTCATTACAGGAGCCTTGGAGCATTGTGATGACAAGGGTATGGAGCATCGTGAATGAGAAGGCCATGGAGCATTCTGATTACATGTGTCATGGATCTTTGTGAGACATGGTTATGGACAATTGTGATTACATTGTCTTGGAGTATTGTGATGAAAATTGTCATGGAGTCTTGTGATTACAATGTCGTGGAACCTTGTTTGGGCAGGTGTCATGGAGCAGTGTTATGACAGTCGTAATGTTGCGTTGTGATGACAAGGGCATGGAGAATTGGTCTGAAAAGTTTCATGGATTATTGTGATGACAAGGGCACGGAACACTTTGATACATGGATCATGGTGGATTGTAATGACAAGGGCATGAAGCATTGTGATGAGAAGGGCATCAAGCATTGGGATCACAAGCGTCATGGAGCTTTTTGATGACAAGGGCATGGAGCAATGTGATGAGAGGCTTCATGGAGCATTGTGACGACAATGGCATGGAGCATTGTGATGCTAAGGGTCATGGAGCTTTGTGATGACAAAGGTCATGGAGCATTTTGATGACAAGTTCGACATGCATTGTGATGAGAAGGGCAGGGAGCATTGTGATAACAGGGTCATAGAGCAATTTGATGAAAAAGGTCATGGAACATTTTGATGAGAGTGGTTATGGAAAATTGTGGTGTCAGGGGTCATGGAGCATTGTGATGAAAAGGGTATTGGAGTATTTTGATGACAGGGTTTATGGAACATTGTGATGTCATGGGTCATGGAGCATTTAATGATAAGTGCATGCAGCATTGTGATGATAGGGGTCATGGAACATTGTGATGACAGGGGTGAGGGAGTATAGTGAAGACTAGTGAAGGAACATTGTGATATCAGTGGTGAGAGATCATTTTGATGAGAAGTGCATGGAGCATTGTGATGACACGGTTTATGGAGCATTGTGGTGACATGGATGAGGATCATTGTGATGACATGTGTGAAAAAGCATTGTGCTGCAAAGCGCATGGAGCATTGTGATGACAATTGTCATGGATGATTGTGCTGACAGAGGCATGGTGCATTTTGATGACAAGGGTCAGAGATCATTGTGATGAATATTTCAGTGAGCATTGTGGTGACAAAGGTCACAGAGCCTTGTGTGACAAGGGCATGGACCATTGTGATGACAAAGGTCATGAAGCATTTTGATGACTGGAGTCACGGAGCATTGGGATGACAGGGGTCATGGAGCATTGTGATGACAGGGTTCATGGGGCATTGTGATGAGAAGGTCATGGAGCATTGGGCTGAAAATGTTCATCGAGTATTGTGATGACAGGGCTCATGTGGCATTTTGATGACAAGGGAATGGAGCATTGTGATGAAAAGGGCATGGAGCATGGTGATGAGAAGGCCATGGAGAATTCTGAAGTCATGTGTCATGAAGCTTTGGGATGACAAGGGCATGGAGCATTGTGATTACAGGGGTCTTGGAGCATTGTGAGGAAAAGGGCATGGATCATTGTGATTAAAAAGGCATGGAGTCTTGTCATGACAGTGTTCAAGGAGCATACTGACGACAAGTGTCAGGGAGCATTGTGATGACAAGTGTATTGAGCATTGTGATGACAAAGGTCATGGAGTATTGTGAATAGAAGACCATAGATAATTGTGATGATGCACGTCATGGGGCATTGTGATGACAAGTGTTATGGAACATTGTGATCACAAGGGTTTGGAGCATTGTGATGACAGAGGTCCTGGAGCATTTTGATTTCATTTTGATGACAATTGCATGAAGCATTATGATGATGGGCATGGTGCATTGTGATGACACGGTTCATGGAGCATTGAGATGAAAAGGGGCATGGAGCATTGTGATTACAGGGGTCTTGGAGCATTGTCATGATGAGGGCATGGAGCATCGTAAATGAGAAGGCCATGGAGCATTCTGATGACATGCGTCATGGAGCTTTGTGATGACAAGTGTATGGAGAATTGTGATTACAGTGTCTTGGAACATTGTGATGACAAGTGTCATGGAGTCTTGTGATGACAAGGCCGTGGAACATTGTGATGGCAGGGGTCATGGAGCATTGTTATGACATGGGTAATGGAGCATTGTGATGAGAAGGGCATGGAGCACTGGTCTGAAATATTTCATGGATTATTATGATGAGAGTGGGCATGGAGCATTGTGATGACAAGGGCACAGAACACTTTGATACATGGGTCATGGAGGATGGTAATGACAAGGGCACAGAACACTTTGATACATGGGTCATGGAGGATTGTAATGACAAGGACATGGAACATTGTGATGAGAAAGGCATCGAGCATTGGGATCACAAGCGTCATGGAGCTTTGTGATGACAAGGGCAAGGAGCAATGTGATGAGAGGCTTCATGGAGCATTGTAATGACTATGGCATGGAGCATTGTGATGCCAAGGGTCATGGGGCTTTGTGATGACAAAGGTCATGGAGCATTTTGATGACGAGGTCGTGGTGCGTTGTGATGAGAAGTGCAGCGAGCATTGTGATAATAGGTTCATGGAGCAATTTGATGAAAAATGTCATGGAATATTTTGATGAGAGTGGTTATGGAAAATTGTGATGACACGGGTCATGGAGCATTGAGATGAAATGGGTAATGTAGCATTTTGATGACAGGGGTTATGGAACATTGTGATGGCAGGGGTCATGGAGCATTTTGATGATAAATGCATGTAGCATTATGATGATAGGGGTCATGGAACATTGTGATGACAGCAGTGTGGGAATATTGTGAAGACTAGTGATGGAATATTGTGATACCAGTCGTGAGAGGGCATTTTGATGAGAAGTGCATGGAACATTGTGATGACAAGGTTTATGGAGCATTGTGATGACTATGATGTGGAGCATTGTGATGACAAGCGCATGGAGCATTGTGATGCCATGGGTCATGGATCATTGTGCTGACAAATGCATGGTGCATTGTGATGACAAGGGTCACAGAGCATTGTGATGAAATGTTCATGGAGCATTGTGGTGACAAATGACACAGAGCCTTGTGTGACAAGGGCATGGACCATTCTGATAACAAAAGTCATGAAGCATTGTGATGACTGGAGTCACGGAGCATTGTGATGACAGGGGTCATGGAGCATTATGATGAGACGGTCATGGAGCATTGGGCTGAAACTATTCAAGGAGAATTGAGATGACAGGGGTCATGGGGCAATTTGATGACAAGGGAAAGGAGCTTTGTGATGAAAAGGGCATGGAGCATGGTGATGAGAAGGCCATGGAGCATTCTGAAAACATATGTCATGAAGCTTTGTTATAACAAGGGCATGGAGCATTGTGATTACAGGGGTCTTGGAGCATTGTCAGGAAAAGGGCATGGATTATTGTGATTAAAAAGGCATGGAGCCTTGTCATGATAGGTTTCAAGTAGCATACTGACGACAAGTGTCAGGGAGCATTGTGATGACAAGTGTATTGAGCATTGTGATGACAAAGGGCATGGAGTATTGTGAATAGAACGCCATGGATAATTGTGATGATGAGTGTCATGGGGCGTTGTGATGACAAGTGTTATGGAACATTGTGATTACAAGGGTTTGGAGCATTGTGATGACAGAGATCATGGAGCATTTTGATTTCATTTTGATGACAATAGCATGAAGCATTATGATGATGGGCATGGTGCATTGTGATGACACGGTTCATGGAGCATTGAGATGAAAAGGGGCATGGAGCATTGTGATTACAGGGGTGTTGGAGCATTGTGATGATAAGTGTGTTGAGCATTGTGATGACAAAGATCATGGAGCATTGTGATGAGAAGACCATGGATAATTGTGATGACCAGTGTCATGGGGCATTGTGATGACAAGTGTTATGGAACATTGTGATCATAAGGGTTTGGTGCATTGTGATGACAGAGGTCATTGAGCATTTTGATTTCATTGTGATGACAATAGCATGAAATATTATGGTGATGGGCACGGTGCATTGTGATGACAGGGTTCATGGAGCATTGAGATGAAAAGGGGCATGGAGCATTGTGATTACAGGGGTGTTGGAGCATTGTGATGACAAGGGCATGGAGCATTGTGATGACAGAGGACATGGAGCATTCTGATGACATGCGTCATGGAGCGTTGTGATGACAAGGGGATGGAGAATTGTGATTACAGAGGTCTTGGTGCATTGTGATGACAAGGGTCATGGAGCCTTGTGATGACAAGGCCGTGGAACATTGTGATGGCAGTGGTCATGGAGCACTGTTATGACAGGTGTAAAGGAGCACTGTGATGACAAGGGCATGGGACAATGTGATGAGAGATTTCATTGAGCATTGTGATCACAATGGCATGGAGCATTGTGATGCCAAGTGTCATGGAGCTTTGTGATGACAAATGTCATGCATTTTGACTACAAGGGCATGGTGCATTGAGATGAGAAGGACTGGGAGCTTTGTTATGACAGGGTCATGGAACAATTTGATGAAAATGGTCATGGAATATTTTGATGACAGTGTTTATGGAACATTGTGATGTCAGGGGTCATGAAGCATTGTGATGAAATGGGTCATGGAGCATTTTGTGACAGGTGTTAAGGAACATTGTGATGTCAGGGGTCATGGAGCATTGTGATGATAAGGGCCTGTAGCAATGTGATGACAGGTGTCATGGAGCATTGTGATGATAAGGGCATGTAGCACTGTGATGAGAGGGGCATGGAACACTGTGATGACAGGGGTGAGGGAGTATTGTGATGACTAGTGATGTAACATTGTGATATATGTGGTGAGAGAGCATTTTGATGAGAATTGCATGGAGCATTCTGATGACAAGTGTTATGGAGCATAGCAATGATAAGGATGTGGAGTATTTTGATGACAAGTGCATGTTGCATTGTGATGACATGGGTCAAGGAGCATTGTGGTGACAAGCGCATGGAGCATTTTGATGACATGTGTCATGGAGCATTGTGCTGACAAAGGCATGGAGCATTTTGATGACAAGGGACAGAGAGCATTGTGATGAAATATTCATGGAGCATTGTGGTGAAAAAGATCACAGAGCCTTGTGTGACGAGGGCATGGACCATTGTGATGAGATAGGTCATGAAGCATTGTGATGACGGGAGTCACGGAGCATTGTGATGAAAGGGGTCATGGAGCATTGTGATGACAAGGGCATGGAGCAATCTGATGACAGGGGCATGGAACATTTGTCTGACAAGTTTCATGGATTATTGTGATGACAATGGGCATGGAGCATTTTGATGACAACAGCATGGAGCATTGTGGTGACAAAGGCATGGAGCATTTTGATGAAAAGGGACAAAGAGCATTGTGATGAAATATTCATGGAGCATTGTGGTGAAAAAGATCTAAGAGCCTTGTGTGAAGAGGGGATGGACCACTGTGATGACAAAGGTCATGAAGCATTGTGATGACAGGAGTCACAGAGCTTTGTGATGACAGGGGTCATGGAGCATTGCTCTGACAAGATTTATGGATTATTGTGATGAGAGTGGGCATGGCGCATTGTAATGACAAGGTCATGGGACATTGTGATGACAAGGTCATGGATTATTGTGAAGACAGGTGTCAGGGATCATTGTGATGACATATGTCATTGTCCATTGTGATGACAATGGCATGGAGCATTGTGATACCAAGTGTCATGGAGGATTGTGATGACAAAGGTAATGGAGCATTTTGATGACAAGAGCTTGGATCATTGTGATGACAAGGGTCATGGAGCATTGTGATGACAAGGGCATGGAGCATTGTGATGACAAGGGCCAATGAGAATTTTGATGACAACGTCGTGAAGCATTGTGATGACAAGCACACGGAGCTTGCTATGACAGGGGTCATAGAGCATTGCGATGACAAGTGCAAGGAGAATTGTGATGACAAGATCATGTAACATTGTGATGAGAAGTGTCATGAAGCATTGTGATGACAAGGACGTAGAGAATTGTAATGACATGGGACATGGAGCATTGTGATGAACAGGGCATGGAGAATTGTGATACCAAGACCGTGGAGCATTGTGATGAAAAGACCGTGGAAAATTATGATGAAGAGCGTCATGGATCTCTGTAATGACAAGGGGCATGGGGCATTGTGATGACAGGTGTCATGGAGCATTGTGATGAGAGGGGTCATGGAGCATTGTGATGACAAGGGAATGGAGCATTGTGATGACAATGTCCTGGAGAAGTGTGATGAGAAGGCCATGGAGCCTTGTCATGACAAGTCTCATGGAGCATTCTGATGAATAGGGGCATGGAGCATTGCGATTACAGGGGTCTTGGAGCATTGTGATGACAAGGGCATGGAGGATTGTGAGGAGAAGGCCATGGAGCATTCTGATGACATGTGTCATGGAGAATTGTAATGACAAGGGCATGGAGCATTGTGATGAGAAGAGTATCGGGTATTGTTGACAAGCGTCATGGAGCATTGTGGTGACAAGGGCATGGAGCAATGTGATGAGAGGTTCCATGTAGCATTGTGATGAAATTGCATGGGGCATTGTGATGCCAAGTGTCATGGAGCTTTGTGATGACAAACGTCATGGAGCATTTTGATGACAAGGTCGTGGTGCATTGTGATGAGAAGGGCAGGGACCATTGTGATGACAGGGTCATGGAGCAAATTGATGAAAATTGTCATGGAACAATTTGATGACATGGGTTATGGAACATTGTGATGTCAGGGGTAATGGAGAATTTTGATGAAAAGGTTCATGGAGCATTCTGATGAAATGGTACATGGAGCATTGAGATTACAGGGGTTTTGAAGCAATGTGATTACAAGGGCATGGAGCATTGTGATGAGAAGGCAATGGAGCATTCTGATGACATATGTCATGGAGCTTTGTGATGACAAGGACATGGAGAATTGTGATTACAGGGGTTATGGAATACTGTGATGACAGGGGTGAGGGTGTATTGTGATGACTAGTGATGGAACATTGTGATATCAGTGGTGAGAGAGCATTTTGAGGAGAAGTGTATGGAGCATTGTGATGACAAGGTTTATGGAGCATTTTGATGAAAATGATGTGGAGCATTGTGATGAAAAGTGCATGGTGCTTTGTGATGACATGGGTTATGGAGCATTGTGCTGACACGCGCATCGAGCATTGTGATGACAAGGGTCAAGAAGCATTGTGCTGACAAAGGCATGGACCTTTGTGATGACAAGGGTCACAGAGCATTGTGATAAAAATTTCATTGAGCATTGTGGTGACATGGGTTATGGAGCATTGTGCTGACACGCGCATCGAGAATTGTGATGACAATGGTCATGGAGCACTGTGCTGACAAAGACATGGAGCTTTGTGATGACTAGGATCACAGAGCATTGTGATTAAAAGTTTTTGGCGCATTTGGGTGACAAAGGTCACAGAGCTTTGTGTGAAGAGGTCATGGACCATTGTGATGACAAATGTCATGAAGCATTGTGATGACTGAAGTCAGTGAGCACTGTGATATAAGGGATCTTGGAGCATTGTGATGAAAAGGGAATGGATCATTGTGATAAAATAGGCATGGATCCTTGTCATGACAGTGTTCAAGGAGCATACTGATGACAAGTGTCAGGGAGCATTGTGATGACAAGTGTATTGAGCATTTTGGTAACAAAGGTCATGGAGCATTGTGATGAGAAGACCTTGCATAATTGTGATGACGAGCGTCATGGGGCATTGTGATGACAAGTGTTATGGAACATTGTGATCAGAAGGGTTTGGAGCATTGTGATGACAGAGGACATGGAGCATTTTAATTCCATTGTGATGACAATAGCATGAATCATTATGGTGATGGGCATGGTGCATTGTGATGACAGGGTTCATGGAGCATTGAAATGAAAAGGGGCATGGAGAATAGTGATTAGAGAGGTCTTGGTGCATTGTGAGGACAAGGGCCATGGAGCCTTGTGGTGACAAGGCCGTGGAACATTGTGATGGCAGGGTTCATGGAGCATTGTTAGGACAGGTGTAATGTAGCATTCTGATGACAAGGGCATGGAGCAATGCGATGAGAGATTTCATTGAGCATTGTGATGACAATGGCATGGAGAATTGTGATGTCAAGTGTCATGGAGCTTTCTGATGACAAAGGCCATGGGGCATTTTGACGACAAGGGCATGGTGCATTGAGATGAGAAGGACCGGGAGCATTGTGATGACAGGGTCATGGAGCCATTTGATGAAAAGTGTCATGGAATATTTTGATGACAGGGGTTATGGAACATTGTGATGTCAGGGTTCATGAAGCATTGTGATGAAATGCGTTATGGAGCATTTTGTGACAGGGGTTATGGAACATTGTGATGTCAGGGTTCATGGAGCATTGTGATGATAAGGGCATGTAGCAATGTGATGACAGGGGTCATAGAGCATTGTGAGGATAAGGGCATGTAGCACTGTGATGACAGGGGCTTGGAACACTGTGATGACTGGGGTGAGGGAGTATTGTGATGACTAGTGATGTAACATTGTGATATATGTGGTGAGAGAGCATTTTGATGAGAAGTGCATGGAGCATTGTGATGACAAGTTTTATGGAGCATAGCAATGAAAAGGATGTGGAGCATTGTGATGAAAAGAGCATGGTACATTGTGATGACATGGGTCATGGAGCATTGTGCTGACAAGCGCATGGAGCATTTTGATGACAAGTGTCATGGAGCATTGTGCTGATAAAGGCATGGAACATTTTGATGACAAGGGACACAGAACATTGTGATGAAATATTCATGGAGCATTGTGGTTAAAAAGATCACAGAGCCTTGTGTGACGAGGGAATGGACCATTGTGATGAGATAGGTCATGAAGCACTGTGATGACTGGAGTCACGGAGCATTGTGATGAAAGGGGTCATGGAGCATTGTGATGACAAGGCCATGGAGCAATGTGATGACAGGGGCATGGAATATTTGTCTGACAAGTTTCATGGATTATTGTGATGACAATGGGCATGGGGCATTTTGATGACAACGGCATGGAGCATTGTGGTGACAAAGGCATGGAGCATTTTGATGACAAGGGACAAAGAGCATTGTGATGAAATATTCATGGAGCATTGTGGTGAAAAAGATCAAAGAGCCTTGTGTGAAGAGGGGATGGACCACTGTGATGACAAAAGTCATGAAGAATTGTGATGACTGGAGTCACAGAGCATTGTGATGACAGGGGTCATGGACCATTGCTCTGACAAGATTTATGGATTATTGTGATGAGAGTGGGCATGGCACATTGTAATGACAAGGTCATGGAACATTGAGATGACAATGTCATGGAGTATTGTGAAGACAGGTGTCAGGGAGCACTGTGATGACATATGTCATTGTCCATTGTGATGACAATGGCATGGAGCATTGTGATACCAAGTGTCATGGAGGATTGTGATGACAAAGGTAATGGAGCATTTTGATGACAAGGGATTGTATCATTGTGATGACAAGGGTCATGGAGCATTGTGATGACAAGGGCATGGAGCATTGTGATGACAAAGGCCATTGAGAATTTTGATGACAACGTCGTGAAGCATTGTGATGACAAGCGCATGGAGCTTGCTATGACAGGGGTCATAGAGCATTGCGATGACAAGTGCATAGAGAATTGTGATGACAAGATCATGTAACATTGTGATGAGAAGTGTCACGAAGCATTGTGATGACAAGGACGTGGAGAATTGTAATGACATGGGACATGGAGCATTGTGATGAACAGGGCATGGAGAATTGTGATACCAAGACCGTGGAGCATTGTGATGAAAAGACCGTGGAAAATTATGATGAAGAGCGTCATGGATCTCTGTAATGACAAGGGGCATGGGGAATTGTGATGACAGGTGTCATGGAGCATTGTGATGAGAGGGGTCATGGAGCATTGTGATGACAAGGGAATGGAGCATTGTGATGACAATGTCCTGGAGCAGTGTGATGAGAAGACCATGGAGCCTTGTCATGACAAGTCTCACGGAGCATTCTGATGAATAGGGGCATGGAGCATTGTGATTACAGGGGTCTTGGAGCGTTGTGATGACAAGGTCATGGAGCATTCTGATGACATGTGTCATGGAGAATTGTAATGACAAGGGCATGGAGCATTGGGATGAGAAGAGTATCGAGCATTGTGATGACAAGCGTCATGGAGCATTGTGGTGACAAGGGCATGGAGCAATGTGATGAGAGGTTTCATGTAGCATTGTGATGAAATGGCATGCAGCATTGTGATGCCAAGTGTCATGGAGCTTTGTGATGACAAACGTCCTGTAGCATTTTGATGACAAGGTCGTGGTGCATTGTGATGAGAAGGGCAGGGATCATTGTGAGGACTGTGTCATGGAGAAAATTGATGAAAAGTGTCATGGGACCTTTTGATGACAGTGGTTATGGAACATTGTGATGTCAGGGGTAATGGAGCATTTTGATGAAAAGGGTCATGGAGCATTCTGACGAAAAGGTGCATGGAGCATTGGGATTACAGGGGTTTTGAAGCAATGTGATTACAAGGGCATGGAGCATTGTGATGAGAAGGCATTGGAGCATTCTTTTGACATGCTTCATGGAGCTTTGTGATGACAAGGACATGGAGCATTGTGATTACAGGGGTCTTGGAGCATTGTGATGAAAAGGGAATGGATCATTGTGATGAAAAATGCATGGAGCCTTGTCATGACAGGGTTCAAGGAGCATACTGATGACAACTGTCAGGGAGCATTTTGATGATAAGTGTATTGAGCATTGTGATGACAAAGGTCATGGAGCATTGTGATGAGAAGACCATGGATAATTGTGATGACAAGCATCATGGGGCATTGTGATGACAAGTGTTATGGAACATTGTGATCAGAAGGGTTTGGTGCATTTTGATGACAGAGGTCATTGAGCATTTTGATTTCATTGTGATGACAATAGCATGAAATATTATTGTGATGGGCACGGTGCATTGTGATGACAGGGTTCATGGAGCATTGAGATGAAAAGGGGCATGGAGCATTGTGATTACAAGGATGTTGGAGCATTGTTATGACAAGGGCATGGAGCATTGTGATGAGAAGGCCATGGAGCATTCTGATGACATGCGTCATGGAGCTTTGTGATGACAAGGGCATGGAGAATTGTGATTACAGGGGTATTGGAATATTGTGATGACACGGGTGAGGGAGTATTGTGATGACTAGTGATGGAACATTGGGATATCAGTGGTGAGAAAGAATTTTGAGGAGAAGTGCAAGGAGCATTGTGATGACAAGGTTTATGGAGCATTTTGATGACAAGGACGTGGAGCATTGTGATGACAAGTGCATGGTGCATTGTGATGACATGGGTTATGGAGCATTGTGCTGACACGTGCATCGAGCATTGTGATGACAAGGGTCATGGAGCATTGTGCTGACAAAGGCATGGAGCTTTGTGATGACAAGGGTCACAGAGCATTGTGATAAAAATTTCATGGAGCATTGTGGTGACCAAGGTCACAGAGCTTTGTGTGACGAGCTCATGGACTATTGTAATGACAAATGTGATGAAGATTTGTGATGACAGGGTTCATGGAGCAATGCTCTGACAGGTTTTATGGATTATTGTGATGAGAGTGGGCCTGGCACATTGTGATGACAAGGGCATGGAACATTGTGATGACAAGGTCATGGCGTATTGTGAAGACAGGTGTCAGGGAGCATTGTGATGACATATGTCATTGTCCATTGTGATGACAATGGCATGGAGCATTGTGATACCAAGTGTCATGGAGGATTGTGATGACAAAGGTAATGGAGCATTTTGATGACAAGGGCTTGGAACATTGTGATAACAAGTGTCATAGAGCATTGTGCTGACAATGGCATGGAGCATTGTGATGACAAGGGCCGTTGAGAATTTTGATGACAACGTCGTGAAGCATTGTGATGACAAGCGCATGGAGCTTGCTATGACAGGGGTCATAGAGCATTGCGATGACAAGTAAATGGAGAATTGTGATGACAAGATCATGTAACATTGTGATGAGAAGTGTCACGAAGCATTGTGATGACAAGGACGTGGAGAATTGTAATGGCATGGGACATGGAGCATTGTGATGAACAGGCCAAGGAGAATTGTGATAGCAAGACCGTGGAGCATTGTGATGAAAAGACCATTGATAATTATGATGAAGAGCGTCATGGATCACTGTAATGACAATGGGCAAGGAGCATTGTGATGACAGGTGTCATGGAGCATTGTGATGAGAGTGGTCATGGAGCATTGTGATGAGAAGGGTCATGGAGCACTGTGATGAGAAGGTCATGGAGCATTGGCCTGAAAATGTTCATGGAGTATTGTGATGACAGTGGTCAAGGAGCATTGTGATGACAAGGGAATGGAACATTGTGATGACAAGGTCCTGGAGCAGTGTGATGAGAAGACCATGGAGCCTTGTGATGACAAGTCTCATGGAGCATTCTGATGAATAGGGGCATGGAGCATTGTGATTACAGGGGTCTTGGAGCATTGTGATGACAAGGGCATGGAGCATTGTGATGAGAAGGCCATGGAGCATTCTGATGACATGTGTCATGGATCTTTGTGATGACAAGGGCATGGAGCATTGTGATTACAGGGGTCTTGGAGCATTATGATGACAAGGGTCATGGAGCCTTGGATGCCAAGGCGGTGGAACATTGTGATGGCAGGTGTCATGGTGCATTGTTATGACAGGGGTAATGGAGCATTGTGACGACAAGGGCATGGAACATTGGTTTGAAAATTTCGTGTATTATTGTGATGAGATTCGGCATGGAACACTGTTATGACTAGGGCACGGAACACTGTGATACATGTGTCATGGAGGATTGTAATGACAAGGGCATGGAGCATTGTGATGAGAAGAGTATCGAGCATTGTGATGACAAGCGTCATGGAGCATTGTGGTGACAAGGACATGGAGCAATGTGATGAGAGGTTTCATGTAGCATTGTGATGAAATGGCATGGAGCATTGTGATGCCAAGGGTCGTGGAGCTTTGTGATGACAAACGTCATGGAGCATTTTGATGACAAGGTCGTGGTGCATTGTGATGAGAAGGGCAGGGAGCGTTGTGATGACAGGGTCATGGAGCAAATTGATGAAAAGTGTCATGGAACATTTTGATGACAGTGGTTATGGAACATTGTGATGTCAGGGGTAATGGAGCATTTTGATGAAAAGGGTCATGGAGCATTCTGACGAAAAGGGGCATGGAGCATTGAGATTACAGGGGTTTTGAAGCAATGTGATTACAAGGGCATGGAGCAATTTGATGAGAAGGCAATGGAGCATTCTGTTGACGTGCGTAATGGAGCTTTGTGATGACAAGGACATGGAGCATTGTGATTACAGGGGTCTTGGAGCATTGTGATGAAAAGGGCATGGATCATTGTGATGAAAAATGCATGGAGCCTTGTCATGACAGGGTTCAAGGAGCATACTGATTACAACTGTCAGGGAGCATTGTGATGATAAGTCTATTGAGCATTGTGATGACAAAGATCATGGAGCATTGTGATGAGAAGACCATGGATAATTGTGATGACCAGCGTCATGGGGCATTGTGATGACAAGTGTTATGGAACATTGTGATCATAAGGGTTTCGTGCATTGTGATGACAGAGGTCATTGAGCATTTTGATTTCATTGTGATGACAATAGCATGAAATATTATGGTGATGGGCACGGTGCATTGTGATGACAGGGTTCATGGAGCATTGAGATGAAAAGGGGCATGGAGCATTGTGATTACAGGGGCGTTGGAGCGTTGTGATGACAAGGGCATGGAGCATTGTGATGACAGAGGACATGGAGCATTCTGATGACATGCGTCATGGAGCTTTGTGATGACAAGGGCATGGAGAACTGTGATTACAGAGGTCTTGGTGCATTGTGATGACAAGGGTCATTGAGCCTTGTGATGACAAGGCCGTGGAACATTGTGATGGCAGGGGTCATGGAGCATTGTTATGACAGGTGTAAAGGAGCACTGTGATGACAAGAGCATGGGACAATGTGATGAGAGAGTTCATTGAGCATTGTGATCACAATGGCATGGAGCATTGTGATGCCAAGTGTCATGGAGCTTTGTGATGACAAATGTCATGGGGCATTTTGACTACAAGGGCATGGTGCATTGAGATGAGAAGGACTGGGAGCATTGTTATGACAGGGTCATGGAGCAATTTGATGAAAATGGTCATGGAATATTTTGATGACACTGTTTATGGAACATTGTGATGTCAGGGGTCATGCAGCATTGTGATGATAGGGGCATGTAGCAATGTGATGACAGGGGTCATGGAGCATTGTGATGATAAGGGCATGTAGCACTGTGATGACAGGGGTATGGAACACTGTGATGACAGAGGTGAGGGAGTATTGTGATGATTAGTGATGTAACATTGTGATATATTTGGTGAGAGAGCATTTTGATGAGAAGTGCATGGAGCATTCTGATGACAAGTGTTATGGAGCATAGCAATGATAAGGATGTGGAGTATTTTGATGACAAACGCATGGTGCATTGTGATGACATGGGTCATGGAGCATTGTGGTGACAAGTGCATGGAGCATTTTGATGACATGTGTCATGGAGCACTGTGCTGACAAAGGCATGGAGCATTTTGATGACAAGGGACACAGAGCATTGTGATGAAATATTCATGGAGCATTGTGGTGAAAAAGATCACAGAGTCTTGTTTGACGAGGGCATGGACCATTGTGATGAGATAGGTCATGAAGCTTTGTGATGACTGGAGTCACGGAGCATTGTGATGAAAGGGGTCATGGAGCATTGTGATGACAAGGGCATGGAGCAATGTGATGACAGGGGCATGGAACATTTGTCTGACAAGTTTCATGGATTATTGTGATGACAATGTGCATGGAGCATTGTGATGACAACAGCATGGAGCATTGTGGTGACAAAGGCATGGAGCATTTTGATGACAAGGGACAAAGAGCATTGTGATGAAATATTCATGGAGCATTGTGGTGAAAAAGATCAAAGAGCCTTGTGTGAAGAGGGGATGGACCACTGTGATGACAATGGTCATGAAGCCTTGTGATGACAGGAGTCACAGAGCATTGTGATGACAGGGGTCATGGAGCATTGCTCTGACAAGATTTATGGATTATTGTGATGAGAGTGGGCATGGCGCATTGTAATGACAAGGTCATGGAACATTGTGATGACAAGGTCTTGGATTATTGTGAAGACAGGTGTCAGGGAGCATTGTGATGACATATGTCATTTTCCATTGTGATGACAATGGCATGGAGCATTGTGATACCAAGTGTCATGGAGGATTGTGATGACAAAGGTAATGGAGCATTTTGATGACAAGAGCTTGGATCATTGTGATGACAAGGGTCATGGAGCATTGTGATGACAAGGGCATGGAGCATTGTGATGACAAGGGCCATTGAGAATTTTGATGACAACGTCGTGAAGCATTGTGATGACAATCACATGGAGCTTTCTATGACAGGGGTCATAGAGCATTGCGATGACAAGTGCAAGGAGAATTATGATGACAAGATCATGTAACATTGTGATGAGAAGTGTCACGAAGCATTGTGATGACAAGGACGTGGAGAATTGTAATGACATGGGACATGGAGCATTGTGATGAACAGGGCATGGAGAATTGTGATACCAAGACCGTGGAGCATTGTGATGAAAAGACCGTGGAAAATTATGATGAAGAGCGTCATGGATCTCTGTAATGACAAGGGGCATGGGGCATTGTGATGACAGGTGTCATGGAGCATTGTGATGAGAGGGGTCATGGAGCATTGTGATGACAAGGGAATGGAGCATTGTGATGAAAATGTCCTGGAGCAGTGTGATGAGAAGACCATGGAGCCTTGTGATGACAAGTCTCATGGAGCATTCTGATGAATAGGGGCATGGAGCATTGTGATTACAGGAGTCTTGGAGCATTGTGATGACAAGGGCATGGAGCATTGTGAGGAGAAGGCCATGGAGCATTCTGATGACATGTGTCATGGAGAATTGTAATGACAAGGGCATGGAGCATTGTGATGAGAATAGTATCGAGCATTGTGATGACAAGCGTCATGGAGCATTGTCGTGACAAGGGCATGGAGCAATGTGATGAGAGGTTCCATGTAGCATTGTGATGAAATGGCATGGAGCATTGTGATGCCAAGAGTCATGGAGCTTTGTGATGACAAACGTCTTGGAGCATTTTGATGCCAAGGTCGTGGTGCATTGTGATGAGAAGGGCAGGGAGCATTGTGATGACAGGGTCATAGAGGAAATTGATGAAAAGTGTCATGGAACATTTTGATGACAGGGTTTATGGAACCTTGTGATGTCAGGGGTAATGGAGCATTTTGATGAAAAGGGTCATGGAGCATTCTGACGAAAAGGTGCTTGGAGCATTGAGATTACATGGTTTTTGAAGGAATGTGATTATGAGGGCATGGAGCATTGTGATGAGAAGGCAATGGAGCATTCTGATGACATGCTTCATGGAGTTTTGTGATGACAAGGACATGGAGCATTGTGATTACAGGGGTCTTGGAGCTTTGTGATGAAAAGGGAATGGATCATTGTGATGAAAAATGCATGGAGCCTTGTCATGACAGTGTTCAAGGAGCATACTGATGACAACTGTCAGGGAGCATTGTGATGATAAGTGTATTGAGCATTGTGATGACAATGATCATGGAGCATTGGGATGAGAAGACCATGGATAATTGTGATGACCAGCATCATGGGGCATTGTGATGACAAGTGTTATGGAACATTGTGATCAGAAGGGTTTGGTGTATTGTGATAACAGAGGATATTGAGGGCTTTGATTTCATTGTGATGACAATAGCATGAAATATTATGGTGATGGACACGGTGCATGTTGATGACAGGGTTCATGGAGCATAGAAATGAAAAGGGGAATGGAGCATTGTGATTACAGGGCTGTTGGAGCATTGTGATAACAAGGGCATGGAGCATTGAGATGACAAGGGCATGGAGCATTGTGTTGACAAAGGTCACAGAGCCTTGTGTGACGAGGGCATGGACCATTGTGAGGACAAAGGTCATGAAGCATTATGATGACTGGAGTCTCGGAGCATTGTGATGACGGGGGTCATGGAGCATTGTGATGACAAGGGCATGGAGCATTGTGATGACAGGTGCGTGGAACATAGGTCTGACATGTTTCATGGATTATAGGGATGACAGTGTGCATGGCACATTGTGATGACAAGGGCATGGAACATTGTGATGACAAGGTCATGGAGTATTGTGAAGACAGTTATCAAGGAGCATTGTGATGACATATGTCATTGTCCATTGTGATGACTATGGCATGGAGCATTGTGATACCAAGTGTCATGGAGGATTGTGATGACAAATGTAATGGAGCATTTTGATGACAAGGGCTTGGAACATTGCGATGACAAGGGTCATGGAGCATTGTGATGACAAGGGCATGGAGCATTCTGATGAAAAGATGCATGGAGCATTGAGATTACAGGGGATTTGAAGCAATGTGATTACAAGGGCATGGAGCATTGTGATGAGAATGCAATGGAGCTTTCTGATGACATGCGTCATGGAGCCTTGTGATGACAAGGACATGGAACATTGTGATTAAAGGGGTCTTGGAGCATTGTGATGAAAAGGGAATGGATCATTGTGATGAAAACTGCATGGAGCCTTGTCATGACAGGGTTCAAGGAGCATACTGATGACAACTGTCAGGGAGCATTGTGATGATAAGTGTATTGAGCATTGTGATGACAAAGATCATGGAGCATTGTGATGAGAAGACCATGGATAATTGTGATGACCAGCGTCTTGGGGCATTGTGATGACAAGTGTTATGGAACATTGTGATCAGAAGGGTTTGGTGCATTTTGATGACAGAGGTCATTGAGCATTTTGATTTCATTGTGATGACAATAGCATGAAATATTATGGTGATGGGCACGGTGCATTGTGATGACAGGGTTCATGGAGCATGGAGATGAAAAGGGGCATGGAGCATTGTGATTACAGGGGTGTTGGAGCATTGTGATTACAAGGGCAAGGAGCATTGTGATGAGAAGGCCATGGAGCATTCTGATGACATGCGTCATGGAGCTTTGTGAGGACAAGGGCATGGAGAATTGTGATTACAGGGGTCATGGAATATTGTGATGAAAGGGGTGAGGGAGTATTGTGATGACTAGTGATGGAACATTGTGATATCAGTGGTGAGAAAGCATTTTGAGTACAAGTGCATGGAACATTGTGATGACAAGGTTTATGGAGCATTTTGATGACAAGGATGTGGAGCATTGTGATGACAAGTGCATGGTGCATTGTGATGACATGGGTTATGGAGCATTGTGCTGACATGCACATCGAGCATTGTGATGACAAGGGTCATGGAGCACTGTGCTGACAAAGGCATGGAGCTTTGTGATGACAAGGGTCAAAGAGCATTGTGATAAAAATTTCATGGAGCATTGTGGTGACCAAGGTCACATAGCTTTGTGTGACGAGGTCATGGACCATTGTGATGACAAATGTCATGAAGCATTGTGATGACTGGAGTCACGGAGCATTGTGATAACAGGGGTCGTGGAGCATTGTGATGAAAAGGGAATGGATCATTGTGATGAAAAAGGCACGGAGCCTTGTCATGACAGTGTTCAAGGAGCATACTGATGAAAAGTGTCAGCGAGCATTGTGATGCCAAGTGTATTGAGCATTGTGGTGACAAAGGTCATGGAGCATTGTGATGAGAAGACCTTGCATAATTGTGATGACGAGCGTCATGGGGCATGTGATGACAAGTGTTATGGAACATTGTAATCAGAAGGGTTTGGAGCATTGTGATGACAGAGGACATGGAGCATTTTGATTTCATTGTGATGACAATAGCATGAATCATTATGATGATGGGCATGGTGCATTGTGATGACAGTGTTCATGGAGAATTGAGATGAAAAGTGGCATGGAGAATTGTGATTACAGAAGTCTTGGAGCATTGTGATGACAAGGGTCATGGAGCCTTGTGATGACAAGGCCGTGGAACATTGTGATGGAAGGGGTCATGGAGCATTGTAATGACAGGTGTAATGGAGCATTGTGATGACAATGGCATGGAGCATTGTGATGGCAAGGGTCATGGAACTTTGTGATGACAAATGTCATGTGGCATTTTGATGACAAGGGGGTGGTGCATTGTGATGAGAAGGGCAGGGAGCATTGTGATGACAGTGTCATGGAGCAATTTGAATAAAAGTGTCATGTAATATTTTGATGACAGTGGTTATGGAACATTGTGATGTCAGGGGTCATGAAGCATTGTGATGAAATGGGTCATGGAGCATTTTGTGACAGGGGTTATGGAACATTGTGATGTCAGTGGTCATGGAGCATTGTGATGATAAAGGCATGTAGCACTGTGATGAGAGTGGTCATGGAACATTGTGGTGACAGGGGTGAGGGAGTATTGTGATGACTAGTGTTGGAACATTATGATATATGTTTTGAGAGAGCATTTTGATGAGAAGTGCATGGAGCATTGTAATGACAAGTTTTATGGAGCATAGCAATGAAAAGGATGTGGAGCATTGTGATGAAAAGAGCATGGCACATTGTGATGACATGTGTCATGGAGCATTGTGCAGACAAGCACATGGAGCATTTTGATGAGAAGTGTCATGGAGCATTGTGCTGACAAAGGCATTGAGCACTGTGATGACAAGGGACACAGAGCATTGTGATGAAAATTTCATGGAGCATTGTGGTGACAAAGATCACAGAGCCTTGTGTGACGAGGGCATGGACCATTGTGATGAGATAGGTCATGAATCATTGTGGTGACTGGTGTCACGGAGCACTATGATGACATGGGTCATGGAGCATTTTGATGACAAGGGCATGGAGCAATATGATGACAGGGTCATGGAACATTGGTCTGACAAGTTTCATGGACTATTGTGATGACAGTGGGCATGGAGCATTGAGATGACAAGGGCATGGAACATTGTGGTGACAAAGGTCCCAGAGCCTTGTGTGACGAGGGCATGGACCATTGTGTGGACAAAGGTCATGAAGCATTGTGATGACTGGAGTCACGGTGCATTGTGGTGACAGGGGTCATGGAGCATTGTGATGACAAAGGCATGGATCATTGTGATGACAGGGGCATGGAACATTGGTCTGATATGTTTCATGGATTATTGTGATGACAGTGGGCATGGCACTTTGTGATGACAAGGGCATGGAACACTGTGATGACAAGGTCATGGAGTATTGTGAAGAGAGGTGTCAGGGAGCATTGTGATGACATATGTCATTGTCCATTGTGAAGACAATGGCATGGAGCATTGTGATACCAAGTGTCATGGAGGATTGTGATGACAAAGGTAATGGAGCATTTTGATGACATATGTCATTGTCCATTGTGAAGACAATGGCATGGAGCATTGTGATACCAAGTGTCATGGAGGATTGTGATGACAAAGGTAATGGAGAATTTTGATGACAAGGGCTTTGAACATTGCGATGACAAGGGTCATGGAGCATTGTGATGACAAGGGCATGGAGCATTCTGATGAAAAGATGCATGGAGCTTTGAGATTACAGGGGTTTGGAAGCAATGTGATGACAAGGGCATGGAGCATTGTGATGAGAAGGCAATGGAGCATTCTGATGATATGCGTCATGGAGCTTTGTGATGACAAGGACATGGAGCATTTTGATTACAGGGGTCTTGGAGCATTGTGATGAAAAGGGAATGGATCATTGTGATGAAAAATGCATGGAGCCTTGTCATGACAGGGTTCAAGGAGCATACTGATCACAACTGTCAGGGAGCATTGTGATGATAAGTGTATTGAGCATTGTGATGACAAAGTTCATGGAGCATTGTGATGAGAAGACCATGGATAATTGTGATGACCAGCGTCATGGGGCATTGTGATGACAAGTGTTATGGAACATTGTGATCAGAAGGGTTTGGTGCATTGTGATGACAGAGGTCATTGAGCATTTTGATTTCATTGTGATGACAATAGCATGAAATATTATGGTGATGGGCACGGTGCATTGTGATGACAGGGTTCATGGAGCATTGAGATGAAAAGGGGCATGGAGCATTGTGATTACAGTGGTGTTGGAGCATTGTGATGACAAGGTCATGGAGCATTGTGATGAGAAGGCCATGGAGCATTCTGATGACATGTGTCATTGAGCTTTGTGATGACAAGGGCATGGAGAATTGTGATTACAGGCGTCATGGAATATTGTGATGACAGGGGTGAGGGAGTATTGTGATGACTAGTGATGCAACATTGTGATATCAGTGGTGAGAAAGCATTTTGAGGAGAAGTGCATGGAGCATTCTGATGCCAAGGTTTATGGAGAATTTTGATGACAAGGAGGTGGAGCATTGTGCTGACTCGTGCATCGAGCATTGTGATGACAAGGGTCATGGAGCATTGTGCTGACAAAGGCATGGAGCTTTGTGATGACAAGGGTCACAGAGCATTGTGATAAAAATTTCATGGAGCATTGTGGTGACCAAGGTCACAGAGCTTTGTGTGATGAGGTCATGGACTATTGTGATGACAAATGTGATGAAGAATTGTGATGACAGGGTTCATGGAGCAATGCTCTGACAGGTTTTATGGACTATTGTGATGAGAGTGGGCCTGGCACATTTTGATGACAAGGGCATGGAACATTGTGATGACAAGGTCATGGCGTATTGTGAAGACAGGTGTCAGGGAGCATTGTGATGACATATGTCATTGTCCATTGTGATGACAATGGCATGGAGCATTGTGATACCAAGTGTCATGGAGGATTGTGATGACAAAGGTAATGGAGCATTTTGAAGACAAGGGCTTGGAACATTGGTCTGAAAATTTCATGGATTATTGTGATGAGATTCGGCATGGAACACTGTGATACATGTGTTATGGAGGATTGTAATGACAAGGGCATGGAGCATTGTGATGAGAAGAGTATCGGGCATTGTTGACAAGCGTCATGGAGCATTGTGGTGACAAGGGCATGGAGCAATGTGATGAGAGGTATCATGTAGCATTGTGATGAAATTGCATGGAGCATTGTGATGCCAAGGGTCATGGAGCTTTGTGATGACAAACGTCATGGAGCATTTTGATGACAAGGTCGTGGTGCATTGTGATGAGAAGGCAGGGAGCATTGTGATGACAGGGTCATGGAGCAAATTGATGAAAAGTGTCATGGAACAATTTGATGACAGGGGTTATGGAACATTGTGATGTCAGGGGTAATGGAGAATTTTGATGAAAAGGTTCATGGAGCATTCTGATGAAACGGTGCATGGAGCATTGAGATTACAGGGGTTTTGAAGCAATGTGATTACAAGGGCATGGAGCATTGTGATGAGAAGGCAATGGTGCATTCTGATGACATGCGTCATGGAGCTTTGTGATGACAAGGACATGGAGCATTGTGATTACAGGGGTCTTGGAGCATTGTGATGAAAAGGGAATGGATCATTGTGATGAAAAATGCATGGAGCCTTGTCATGACAGGGTTCAAGGAGCATACTGATGACAACTGTCAAGGAGCATTGTGATGATAATTGTATTGAGCATTGTGATGACAAAGATCATGGAGCATTGTGATGAGAAGACCATGGATAATTGTGATGACCAGCATCATGTGGCATTGTGATGACAAGTGTTATGGAATATTGTGATCAGAAGGGTTTTGTGCATTGTGATGACAGAGGTCATTGAGCATTTTGATTCCATTGTGATGACAATAGCATGAAATATTATGGTGATGGGCACGGTGCATTGTTATGACAGGGTTCATGGAGCATTGAGATGAAAAGGGGCATGGAGCATTGTGATTACAGGGGTTTTGAAGCACTGTGATGACAAGGGCATGGAGTATTGTGATGAGAAGGCAATGGAGCATTCTGATGACATGCGTCATGGAGCTTTGTAATGACAAGTACATGGAGCATTGTGACTGCAGGGGTCTTGTAGCATTGTGATGAAAAGGGAAAGGATCATTGTGATGAAAAATGCATGGAGCCTTGTCATGGAAGGGTTCAAGGAGCATACTGATGACAACTGTCAGGATGCATTGTGATGATAAGTGTATTGAGCATTGTGATGACAAACATATTGGAGCATTGTGATGAGAAGTACATGGATAATTGTGATGACCAGCCTCATGGGGCATTGTGATGACATTTGTTATGGAACATTGTGATCAGAAGTGTTTGGTGCATTGCGATGACAGAGATCATTGAGCAGTTTGATTTCATTGTGATGACAAAAGCATGAAATATTATGGTGATGGACACGGTGCATTGTGATGAAAAGGTTCATGGAGCATTGAGATAAAAAGTGGCATGGAGCTTTGTGATTACAGGGCTGTTGGAGCATTGTGATGACAAGGGCATGGAACATTAGTCTGAAAATTTCTTGGATTATTGTGATGAGATTCGGCATGGAGCATTGTGATGACTAGGGCATGGAACACTGTGATTCATGTGTCATGGGGGATTGTAATGACAAGGGCATGGAGCATTGTGATGAGAAGAGTATCGAGCATTGTGATGACAAGCGTCATGGAGCATTGTGCTGACAAGGGCATGGAGCAATGTGATGAGAGGTTTCATGTAGCATTGTGATGAAATGGCATGGAACATTGTGATGCAAAGGGTCATGGAGCTTTGTGATGACAAAGGTCATGGAGCATTTTGATGACAAGGTTGTTGTGCCTTGTGATGAGAAGGGCAGGGAGCATTGTGATGACAGGGTCATGGAGCAAATTGATGAAAAGTGTCATGGAACATTTTGATGACAGGGGTTATGGAACATTGTGATGTCAGGGGTCATGGAGCATTTTGATGAAAAGTGTCATGGAGCATTCTGATGAAAAGGTGCATGGAGCATTGTGATTACAGGGGTTTTGAAGCATTGTGATGACAAGGGAAAGGAGCATTGTCATGAGAAGGCAATGGAGCATTCTGATGACATGCGTCATGGAGCTTTGTGATGACAAGGACATGGAGCATTGTGGTGACAAAGGTCACAGAGCCTTGTGTGACGAGGGAATGGACTATTGTGATGACAAAGGTCATGAAGCATTGTGATGACTGAAGTCACGGAGCATTGTGATGACAGGGGTCACGGAGCATTGTGATGACAAGGGCATGGTGCTTTGTGATGACAGGGGCATGGAACATTGGTCTGACAAGTTTCATGGATTATTGTGATGACAGTGGGCATGGCGCATTGTGATGACAAGGGCATGGAACATTGTGATGACAAGGTCATGGAGTATTGTGAAGACAGGTGTCAGGGAGCACTGTGATGACATATGTCATTGTACATTGTGATGACCATGGTACGGAGCTTCGTGATAAAAAGTGTCATGGAGGATTGTGATGACAAAGTTAATGGAGCATTTTGATGACAAGGGCTTGGGACAGTGTGATGACAAGGTCCATGGAGCAATGTGATGACAAGGGAATGGACCATTGTGATGAGAAGGTCATGAAGCATTGGGCTGAATATGTTCATGGAGTATTGTGATGACAGGGGTCAAGGAGCATTGTGATGACAAGGGAATGGAGCACTGTGATGACAAGGTCCAGGAGCAGTGTGATGAGAAAACCATGGAGTCTTGTGATAACAAGTCTCATGGAGCATTCTGATGAATAGGGGCATGGAGCATTTTGATTACAGTGGTCTTGGAGCATTGTGATTACAAGGGCATGGAACATTGTGATGAGAAGGCCATGGAGCATTCTGATGACATGGGTCATGTATTTTTGTGACGACAAGGGCATGGAGCATTGTGATTACAGGGGTCTTGGATCATTGTGATGACAAGTGTCATGGAGCCTTGGATGACAAGGCCGTGGAAAATTGTGATGGCATGGGACATGGAGCATTCTTATGACATGGGTAATGGAGCATTGTGATGACAAGGGCATGGCACATTGGTCTGAAAATTTCATGGATTATTGTGATGAGATTCGGCATGGAGCTTTGTGATGACTAGGACACGGAACACAGTGATACATGTGTCATGGAGGATTGTAATGACAAGGGCATGGAGCATTGTGATTACAGGGGTTTTGAAGCATTGTGATGACAAGGGCAAGGAGCATTGTCATGAGAAGCCAATGGAGCATTCTGAAGACGTGCGTCATTGATGTTTGTGATGACAAAGACATCGAGCATTGTGATTTCAGGGGTCCTGGAGCATTGTGATGAAAAGGGCATGGATCATTGGGATGATCAGCGTCAAGGGGCATTGTGATGACAAGTGTTATGGAACATTGTGATCAGAAGGGTTTGGTGCATTGTGATGACAGAGGTCATTGAGCATCTTGATTTCATTGTGATGACAATAGTATGAAATATTATGGTGATGGGCACGGTGCATTGTGATGACAGGGTTCATGGAGCATTGAGAAGATAAGGGGCATGGAGCATTGTGATTACAGGGGTGTTGGAGCATTGTGATGACAAGGGCATGGAGCATTGTGATTACAGTTGTCTTGGAGCATTTTGATGACAAGGTTCATCAAGGCTTGTGATGACAAGGCCGTGGAACTTTGTGATTGCTGGATTCATGGAGCATTGTTATGACAGGGGTAATGGAGCATTGTGATGACAAGGGCATGGGGCATTGGTCTGAAAATTTTCATGGATTATTGTGATGAGAGTGGGCATGGAGCATTGTGATGACAAGGGCACGGAACACTGTGATACAAAGATCATGCAGCATTGTAATGACAAAGGCCTGGAGCATTGTGATGAGAAGGGCATCGAGCATTGTGATTACAAGCGTCATGGATATTTGGGATGACAATTGCATGGAACAATTTGATGAGAGGGTTCATGCAGCATTGTGATGACAATGGAATGGAGCATTGTGATGCTAAGGGTCATGGACCTTTGTGATGACAAATGTCATGGACCATTTTGATGACAAGGGTGTGGTGCATTGTGATGAGAAGGGCAGGGAGCATTGTGATGACAGGGTCATGGAGCCGTTTGATGAAAAGTGTCATGGAATATTTTGATGACATGGGTTATAGAACATTGTGATACCAGTGGTCATGGAGCTTTGTGATGAAAAGGGTCATGGAGCATTTTTATTACAGGGGTTATGGGACATTGTTATGTCAGGTGTAATGGAGCATTGTGATGATAAGGGCATGTAGCATTGTGATGACAGGGGTCATGGAACATTGTGGTGACAGGGGTGAGGGTTTATTGTGATGACTAGTGATGGAACATTGTGATATCAGTGGTGAGAGAGCATTTTGAGGAGAAGTGCATCGAGCATTGTGATGAACTGGTTTATGGAGCATTTTTATGAAAAGGATGTGGAGCATTGTGATGAAAAGTGCATGGCGCTTTGTGATGACATGGGTTATGGAGCATTGTGCTGACACGTGCATCGAGCATTGTGATGACAAGGGTTAAGAAGCATTGTGCTGACAAAGGCATGGAACTTTGTGATGACAAGGGTCACAGAGCATTGTGATAAAAATTTCATTGAGCATTGTGGTGACATGGGTTATGGAGCATTGTGCTGACACGCGCATCGAGCATTGTGATGACAGTGGTCATGGAGCACTGTGCTGACAAAGACATGGAGCTTTGTGATGACTAGGATCACAGAGCATTGTGATTAAAAGTTTTTGGCGCATTTGGGTGACAAAGGTCACAGAGCTTTGTGTGAAGAGGTCATGGACCATTGTGATGACAAATGTCATGAAGCATTGTGATGACTGAAGTCAGTGAGCACTGTGATATAAGGGATCTTGGAGCATTGTGATGAAAAGGGAATGGATCATTGTGATAAAATAGGCATGGATCCTTGTCATGACAGTGTTCAAGGAGCATACTGATGACAAGTGTCAGGGAGCATTGTGATGACAAGTGTATTGAGCATTTTGGTAACAAAGGTCATGGAGCATTGTGATGAGAAGACCTTGCATAATTGTGATTACGAGCGTCATGGGACATTGTGATGACAAGTGTTATGGAACATTGTGATCAGAAGGGTTTGGAGCATTGTGATGACAGAGGACATGGAGCATTTTAATTCCATTGTGATGACAATAGCATGAATCATTATGGTGATGTGCATGGTGCATTGTGATGACAGGGTTCATGGAGCATTGAAATGAAAAGGGGCATGGAGAATTGTGATTACAAAGGTCTTGGTGCATTGTGATGACAAGGGCCATGGAGCCTTGTGGTGACAAGGCCGTGGAACACTGTGATGGCAGGGTTCATGGAGCATTGTTAGGACAGGTGTAATGTAGCATTCTGATGACAAGGGCATGGAGCAATGTGATGAGAGATTTCATTGAGCATTGTGATGACAATGGCATGGAGAATTGTGATGTCAAGTGTCATGGAGCTTTGTGATGACAAAGGCCATGGGGCATTTTGACGACAAGGGCATGGTGCATTGAGATGAGAAGGACCGGGAGCATTGTGATGACAGGGTCATGGAGCAATTTGATGAAAAGTGTCATGGAATATTTTGATGACAGGGGTTATGGAACATTGTGATGTCAAGGTTCATGAAGCATTGTGATGAAATGTGTTATGGAGCATTTTGTGACAGGGGTTATGGAACATTGTGATGTAAGGGGTCATGGAGAATTGTGATCATAAGGGCATGTAGCAATGTGATGAGTGGTGTCATGGAGCATTGTGATGATAAGGGCATGTAGCACTGTGATGACAGGGGCATGGAACACTGTGATGACAGTGGTGAGGGAGTATTGTGATGACTAGTGATGTAACATTGTGATATATGTGGTGAGAGAGCATTTTGATGAGAAGTGCATGGAGCATTGTGATGATAAGTTTTATGGAGCATAGCAATGAAAAGGATGTGGAGCATTGTGATGAAAAGAGCATGGCACATTGTGATGACATGTGTCATGGAGCATTGTGCTGACAAGCGCATGGAGCATTTTGATGACAAGTGTCATGGAGCATTGTGCAGACAAAGGCATGGAACATTTTGATGACAAGGGACACAGAACATTGTGATGAAATATTCATGGAGCATTGTGGTGAAAAAGATCACAGAGCCTTTTGTGACAAGGGAATGGACCATTGTGATGAGATAGGTCATGAAGCATTGTGATGACTGGAGTCACAGAGCATTGTGATGAAAGGGGTCATGGAGCATTGTGATGACAAGGCCATGGAGCAATGTGATGACAGGGGCATGGAACATTTGTCTGACAAGTTTCATGGATTATTGTGATGACAATGGGCATGGAGCATTGTGATGACAACGGCATGGAGCATTGTGGTGACAAAGGCATGGAGCATTTTGATGACAAGGGACAAAGAGTATTGTGATGAAATATTCATGGAGCATTGTGGTGAAAAAGATCAAAGAGCCTTGTGTGAAGAGGGGATGGACCACTGTGATGACAAATGTCATGAAGCATTGTGATGATTGGAGTCACAGAACATTGTGATGACAAGGGTCATGGAGCATTGCTCTGACAAGATTTATGGCTTATTGTGATGAGAGTGGGCATGGCACATTGTAATGACAAGGTCATGGAACATTGAGATGACAATGCCATGGAGTATTGTGAAGACAGGTGTCAGGGAGCATTGTGATGACATATGTCATTGTCCATTGTGATGACAATGGCATGGAGCATTGTGATACCAAGTGTCATGGAGGATTGTGATGACAAAGGTAATGGAGCATTTTGATGACAAGGGATTGGATCATTGTGATGACAAGGGTCATGGAGCATTGTGATGACAAGAGCATGGAGCATTGTGATGACAAGGGCCATTGAGAATTTTGATGACAACGTCGTGAAGCATTGTGATGACAAGCGCATGGAGCTTGCTATGACAGGGGTCATAGAACATTGCGATGACAAGTGCATGGAGAATTGTGATGACAAGATCATGTAACATTGTGATGCGAAGTGTCACGAAGCATTGTGATGACAAGTGTGTGGAGAATTGTAATGACATGGGACATGGAGCATTGTGATGAACAGGGCATGGAGAATTGTGATACCAAGACCGTGGAGCATTGTGATGAAAAGACCATGGATAATTATGATGAAGAGCGTCATGGATCTCTGTAATGACAAGGGGCATGGGGCATTGTGATGACAGGTGTCATGGAGCATTGTGATGAGAGGGGTCATGGAGCATTGTGATGACAAGGGAATGGAGCATTGTGATGACAATGTCCTGGAGCAGTGTGATGAGAAGACCATGGAGCCTTGTGATGACAAGTCTCATGGAGCATTCTGATGAATAGGGGCATGGAGCATTGTGATTACAGGGGTCTTGGAGCATGGTGATGACAAGGTCATGGAGCATTCTGATGACATGTGTCATGGAGAATTGTAATGACAAGGGCATGGAGCATTGTGATGAGAAGAGTATCGAGCATTGTGATTACAAGCGTCATGGAGCATTGTGGTGACAAGGGCATGGAGCAATGTGATGAGAGGTTTCATGTAGCATTGTGATGAAATGGCATTCAGCATTGTGATGCCAAGGGTCATGGAGCTTTGGGATGACAAACGTCCTGTAGCATTTTGATGACAAGGTCGTGGTGCATTGTGATGAGAAGGGCAGGGATCATTGTGATGACAGTGTCATGGAGCAAATTGATGAAAAGTGTCATGGAACATTTTGATGACAGGGGTTATGGAACATTGTGATGTCAGGGGTAATGGAGCATTTTGATGAAAATGGTCATGGAGCATTCTGACGAAAAGGTGCATGGAGCATTGAGATTACAGGGGTTTTGAAGCAATGTGATTACAAGGAAATGGAGCATTGTGATGAGAAGGCATTGGAGCATTCTGATGACATGCTTCATGGAGCTTTGTGATGACAAAGACATGGAGCATTGTGATTACAGGGGTCTTGGAGCATTGTGATGAAAAGGGAATGGATCATTGTGATGAAAAATGCATGGAGCCTTGTCATGACAGGGTTCAAGGAGCATACTGATGACAACTGTCAGGGAGCATTGTGATGATAAGTGTATTGAGCATTGTGATGACAAAGGTCATGGAGCATTGTGATGAGAAGACCATGGATAATTGTGATGACCAGCATCATGGGGCATTGTGATGACAAGTGTTATGGAACATTGTGATCAGAAGGGTTTGGTGCATTGTGATGACAGAGGTCATTGAGAATTTGATTTCATTGTGATGACAATAGCATGAAATGTTATGGTGATGGGCACGGTGCATTGTGATGACAGGGTTCATGGAGCATTGAGATGAAAAGGGGCATGGAGCATTGTGATTACAAGGGTGTTGGAGCATTGTGATGACAAGGTCATGGAGTATTGTGTTGAGAAGGCCCTGGAGCATTCTGATGACATGCGTCATGGAGCTTTGTGATGACAAGGGCATGGAGAATTGTGATTACAGGGGTCATGGAATATTGTGATGACAGGGGTGAGGGAGTATTTTGATGACTAGTGATGGAACATTGTGATATCAGTGGTGAGAAGGCATTTTGAGGAGAAGTGCATGGAGCATTGTGATGACAAGGTTTATGGAGCATTTTGATGACAAGGATGTGGAGCATTGTGATGACAAGTGCATGGTGCATTGTGATGACATGGGTTATGGAGCATTGTGTTGACACGCGCATCGAGCATTGTGATCACAAGGGTCATGGAGCATTGTGCTGACAAAGGCATGGAGCTTAGTGATGACAAGGGTCACAGAGCATTGTGATAAAAGTTTCAAGGAGCATTGTGGTGACAAAGGTCACAGAGCTTTGTGTGACGAGGTCATGGACTATTGTGATGACAAAAGTCATGAAGCATTGTGATGACTGGTGTCAGGGAGCATTGTGATGACAGAGGTCTTGGAGCATTGCTCTGACAAGATTTATGGATTATTGTGATGAGAGTGGGCATGGCGCATTGTGATGACAAAGGCATTGAACATTGTGATGACAAGGTCATGGCGTATTTTGAAGACAAGTGTCAGGGAGCATTGGTATGACATATGTCATTGTCCATTGTGATGACAATGGCATGGAGCATTGTGATACCAAGTGCATGGAGGATTTTGATGACAAAGGTAATGGAGCATTTTGATGACAAGGGCTTGGAACATTGTGATGACAAGGGTCATGGAGCATTGTGATGACAATGGCATGGCGCATTGTGATGACAAGGGCCATTGAGAATTTTGATGACAACGTCGTGAAGCATTGTGATGAGAAGCGCATGGAGCTTGCTATGACAGGGGTCATAGAGCATTGCGATGACAAGTGCATGGAGAATTGTGATGACAAGATCATGTAACATTGTGATGAGAAGTGTCACGAAGCATTGTGATGACAAGGACGTGGAGAATTGTAATGACATGGGACATGGAGCATTGTGATGAACAGGGCATGTAGAATTGTGATAGCAAGACAGTGGAGCATTTTGATCAAAAGACCATGGATAATTATGATGAAGAGCGTCATGGATCACTGTAATGACAAGGAGCATTGAACATTGTGATGACAGGTGTCATGGAGCATTGTGATGAGAGAGGTCATGGAGCATTGTGATGAGAAGGGTCATGCAGCACTGTGATGAGAAGGTCATAGAGCATTGGCCTGAATATGTTCATGGAGTATTGTGATGACAGTGGTCAAGGAGCATTGTGATGACAAGGGAATGGAACATTGTGATGACAAGGTCCTGGAGCAGTGTGATGAGAAGACCATGGAGCCTTGTGGTGACAAGTTTCAGGGAGCATTCTGATGAATAGGGGCATGGAGCATTGTGATTACATGGGTCTTGGAGCATTGTGATGACAAGGTCATGGAGCCTTGTGATGAGAAGGCCATGGAGCATTCTGATGATATGTGTCATGGATCTTTGTGATGACAAGGACATGGGGCATTGTGATTACAGGGGTCTTGGAGCAAAGTGATGACAAGAGTCATGGAGCCTTGGATGCCAAGGCGGTGGAACATTGTGATGGCAGGGGTCATGGAGCATTGTTATGACAGGGGTAATGGAGCATTGTGATGACAAGGGCATGGAACATTGGTCTGAAAATTTCATGGATTATTGTGATGAGATTCGGCATGGAACATTGTGATGACTAGGGCACGGAACACTGTGATACATGTGTCATGGAGGATTGTAATGACAGGGGCATGGAGCATTGTGATGAGAAGAGTATCGAGCATTGTGATGACAAGCGTCATGGAGCATTGTGGTGACAAGGGCATGGAGCAATGTGATGAGAGGTTTCATGTAGCATTGTGATGAAATGGCATTGAGCATTGTGATGCCAAGGGTCATGGAGCTTTGTGATGACAAACGTCATGGAGCATTTTGATGACAAGGTCGAGGTGCATTGTGATGAGAAGGGCAGGGAGCATTGTGATGACAGGGTCATGGAGCAAACTGATGAAAAGTGTCATGGAACATTTTGATTACAGGTGTTATGGAACATTGTGATGTCAGGGGTAATGGAGCATTTTGATGAAAAGGGTCATGGAGCATTCTGATGAAAAGGTGCATGGAGCATTGAGATTACAGGGGTTTTGTAGCAATGTGATTACAAGGGCATGGAGCAATTTGATGAGAAGGCAATGGAACATTCTGATAACATGCGTAATGGAGCTTTGTGATGACAAGGACTGGAGAATTGTGATTACAGGGGTCTTGGAGCATTGTGATGAAAAGGGAATGGATCATTGTGAGGATAAATGCATGGAGCCTTGTCATGACAGGTTTCAAGGAGCATACTGATGACAACTGTCAGTGAGCATTGTGATGATAAGTGTATTGAGCATTGTGATGACAAAGATCATGGAGCATTGTGATGAAAAGACCATGGATAATAGTGATGACCAGCGTCATGGGGCATTGTGATGACAAGTGTCATGGAACATTGTGATGACAAGGTCATGGAATATTGTGAAGACAGGTGTCAGGGAGCATTGTGATGACATATGTCATTGTCCATTGTGATGACAATGGCATGGAGCGTTGTGATTCCAAGTGTCATGGAGGATTGTGATGATAAAGGCAATGGAGCATTTTGATGACAAGGGCTTGGATCATTTTGATGACAAGGGTCATTGAGCATTGTGATGACAAGGGCATGGAGCATTGTGATGACAAGGGCCATTGAGAATTCTGATGACAACGTCGTGAAGCATTGTGATGACAATCGCATGGAGCTTGCTATGACAGGTGTCATAGAGTATTGCGATGACAACTGCATGGAGAATTGTGATGACAAGATCATGTAACATTGTGATGAGAAGTGTCACGAAGCATTGTGATGACAAGAACGTGGAGAATTGTAATGACATGGGACATGGAGCATTGTGATGAACAGGGGATGGAGAATTGTGATACCAAGACCGTGGAGCATTGTGATGAAAAGACCATTGATAATTATGAAGAAGAGCGTCATGGATCTCTTTAATGACAAGGGGCATGGAGCATTGTGATGACAGGTGTCATGGACCATTGTGATGACAGGGTCATGGAGCAAATTGATGAAAAGTGTCATGGAACAATTTGATGACAGGGGTTATGGAACATTGTGATGTCAGGGGTAATGGAGCATTTTGATGAAAAGGTTCATGGAGCATTCGGACGAAATGGTGCTTGGAGCTTTGAGATTACAGTGGTTTTGAAGCAATGTGATTACAACGGCATGGAGCATTGTGATGAGAAGGCAATGGAGCATTCTGATGACATGCATCAAGGAGCTCTGTGATGACAAGGACATGGAGCATTGTGATTACACGGGTCTTGGAGCATTGTGATGAAAAGGGAATGGATCATTGTGATGAAAAATGCATGGAGCCTTGTCATGACAGGATTCAAGGAGCATACTGATGACAACTGTCAGGGAGCATTGTGATGATAAGTGTATTGAGCACTGTGATGACAAAGATCATGGAGCATTGTGATGAAAAGACCATGATTAATAGTGATGACCAGCGTCATGGGGCATTGTGATGACAAGTGTCATGGAACATTGTGATCAGAAGGGTTGGGTATATTGTGATGACAGAGGTCATTGAGCATTTTGATTTCATTGTGATGACAATAGCATGAAATATTATGCTGATGGGCACGGTGAATTGTGATGACAGGGTTCATGGTGCATTGAGATGTAAAGGGGCATGGAGCATTGTGATTACAGGGGTGTTGGAGCATTGTGATGACAAGGGCATGGAGCATTGTGATGAGAAGGCCATGGAGCATTCTGATGACATGCTTCATGGAGCTTTGTGATGACAAGGGCATGGAGAATTGTGATTACAGGGGTCATGGTATATTGTGATGACAGGGGTGAGGGAGTATTGTGATGACTAGTGATGGAACATTGTGATATCAGTGGTGAGAAAACATTTTGAGTAGAAGTGCATGGAGCATTGTGATGACAAGGTTTATGGAGCATTTTGATGAAAAGGATGTGGAGAATTGTGATGACAAGTGCATGGTTCATTGTGATGACATGGGTTTTGGAGCATTGAAATGAAAAGGGGCATGGAGAATTGTGATTACAGAGGTCTTCGTGCATTGTGATGACAAGCGTCATGGAGCCTTGTGATGACAAGGCCGTTGAACATTGTGATGGCAGGGGTCATGGAGCATTGTTATGACAGGTGTAAAGGAGCACTGTGATGACAATGGCATGGAACAATGTGATGAGAGATTTCATTGAGCATTGTGATAAAAATGGCATGGAGCATTGTGATGCCAAGTGTCATGGAGCTTTGTGATGACATATGTCATGGGGCATTTTGACGACAAGTGCATGGTTCATTGAGATGAGAAGGACAGGGAGCATTGTGATGACATGGTCATGGAGCAATTTGATGAAAAGGGTCGTGGAATATTTTGATGACAGTGGTTATGGAACATTGTGATGTCAGGGGTCATGAAGCATTGTGATGAAATGGGTCATGGAGCATTTTGTGACAGGGGTTATGGAACATTGTGATGTCAGGGGTCATGGAGCATTGTGATGATAAGGGCATGTAGCAATGTGATGACAGGGGTCATGGAGCATTGTGATGATAAGGGCATGTAACACTGTGATGACCGGGGTCATGGAACACGGTGATGACAGGGGTGAGGGAGTATTGTGATGACTAGTGATGTAACATTGTGATATATTTGGTGAGAGAGCATTTTGATGAGAAGTGCATGGAGCATTCTGATGACAAGTGTTATGGAGCATAGCAATGTTAAGGATGTGGAGTATTTTGATGACAAGCGCATGGTGCATTGTGATGACATGGGTCATGGAGCATTGTGGTGACAAGCGAATGGAGCATTTTGGTGACATGTGTCATGGAGCATTGTGCTGACAAAGGCATGGAGCATTTTGATGACAAGGGACACAGAGCATTGTGATGAAATATTCATGGAGCATTGTGGTGAAAACGATCACAGAGCCTTGTGTGACGAGGGCATGGACCATTGTGATGAGATAGTTCATGAAGCATTGTGATGACTGGAGTCACGGAACATTGTGATGAAAGGGGTCATGAAGCACTGTGATGACAAGGGCATGGAGCAATGTGATGACAGGGGCATGGAACATTGGTCTGACAAGTTTCATGGATTATTGTGATGACAATGGGCATGGAGCATTGTGATGACAAGGGCATGGAGCATTCTGATGAAAAGGTGCATGGAGCATTGAGATTACAGGCGTTTTGAAGCAATGTGATTACAAGGGCATGGAGCATTGTGATGAGAAGGCAATGGAGCATTCTGATGACATGCATCATGGAGCTTTGTGATGACAAGGACATGGAGCATTGTGATTACAGGGGTCTTGGAGCATTGTGATGAAAAGCGAATGGATCATTGTGATGAAAAATGCATGGAGCCTTGTCATGACAGGGTTCAAGGAGCATACTGATGACAACTGTCAGGGAGCATTGTGATGATAAGTGTATTGAGCATTGTGATGACAAAGATCATGGAGCATTGTGATGAGAAGACCATGGATAATTGTGATGACCATCGTCATGGGGCATTGTGATGACAAGTGTTATGGAACATTGTGATCAGAAGGGTTCGGTGCATTGTGATGACAGAGGTCATTGAGCATTTTGATTTCATTGTGATGGCAATAGCATGAAATATTATGGTGATGGGCACGGTGCATTGTGATGACAGGGTTCATGGAGCATTGAGATGAAAAGGGGCATGGAGCATTGTGATTACAAGGGTGTTGGAGCATTGTGATGACAAGGGCATGGAGCATTGTGATGAGAAGGCCATGGAGCATTCTGATGACATGCGTCATGGAGCTTTGTGATGACAAGGGCATGGAGAATTGTGATTACAGGGGTCATGGAATATTGTGATGACAGGGGTTAAGGAGTATTGTGATGACTAGTGATGGAACATTGTGATATCAGTGGTGAGAAGGCATCTTGAGGAGAAGTGAATGAAGCATTGTGATGTCAAAGTTTATGGAGCATTTTGATGACAAGGATGTGGAGCATTGTGATGACAAGTGCATGGTGCATTGTGATGACATGGGTTATGGAGCATTGTGCTGACACGCGCATCGAGCATTGTGATGACAAGGGTTATGGAGCATTGTGCTGACAAAGGCATGGAGCTTTGTGATGACAAGGGTCAGAGAGCATTGTGATAAAAGTTTCATGGAGCATTGTGGTGACAAAGGTCACGGAGCTTTGTGTGACCACGTAATGGACCATTGTGATGAGAAGTGTCATGAAGCATTGTGATGACTGGAGTCACGGATCATTGTGATAACAGTGGTCTTGGAGCATTGTGATGAAAAGGGTATTTAACATTGTGATGAAAAAGGCACGGAGCCTTGTCATGACAGTGCTCAAGGAGCATACTGATGACAAGTGTAAGTGAGCATTGTGATGCCAAGTGTATTGAGCATTGTATTGACAAAGTTCATGGAGCATTGTGATGAGAAGACCTTGCATAATTGTGATGACGAGCGTCATGGGGCATGTGATGACAAGTGTTATGGAACATTGTGATCAGAAGTGTTTGGAGCATTGTGATGACAGAGGACATGGAGCATTTTGATTTCATTGTGATGACAATAGAATGAATCATTATGATGATGGGCAGGGTGCATTGTAATGACAGTGTTCATGGAGCATTGAGATGAAAAGTGGCATGGAGAATTGTGATTACAGAGGTCTTGGAGCATTGTGATGACAAGGTTCATGGAGCCTTGTGATGACAAGGCCGTGGAACATTGTGATGGCAAGGGTCATGGAGCATTGTTATGACAGGTGTAATGGAGCATTGTGATGACAAGGGCATGGAGCAATGTGATGAGAGATTTCATTGAGCATTGTGATGACAATGGCATGGAGCATTGTGATGCCAAAGGTCATGGAGCTTTGTGATGACAAATGTCATGGGGCAGTTTGATGACAAGGGCGTGGTACATTGTGATGAGAAGGGCAGGGAGCATTGCGAAGACAGGGTGATGGAGCAATTTGAATAAAAGTGTCATGGAATATTTTGATGACAGGGGTTATGGAACATTGTGATGTCAGGGGTCATGAAGCATTGTGATGAAATGGGTCATGGAGCATTCTGTGACAGGGGTTATGGAACATTGTGATGTCAGGGGTCATGGAGCATTGTGATGATAAGGGCATGTAGCACTGTGATGACAGTGGTCATGGAACATTGTGATGAGAGGGGTGAGGGAGTATTGTGATGACTAGTGATGGAACATTGTGATATATGTGTTGAGTGAGCATTTTGATGAGAAGTGCATGGAGCATTGTAATGACAAGTTTTATGGAGCATGGCGATGAAAAGGATGTGGAACATTGTGATGAAAAGAGCATGGCACATTGTGATGACAAGTGTCATGGAGCATTGTGCTGACAAAGGCATGGAGCACTGTGATGACAAGGGACACAAAGCATTGTGATTAAAATTTCATGGAGCATTGTGGTGACAAAGATCACAGAGCCTTGTGTAAAGAGGGCATGGACCATTGTGAGGACAAAAGTCATGAATCATTGTGATGACTGGAGTCACGGAGCATTGTGATGACAGGGGTCATGGAGCATTGTGATGACAAGGGTAGGGAACATTGTGATGACAGGGGCATGGAACATTGGTCTGACATGTTTCATGGATTATTGTGATGACAGTGGTCATGGCGCATTGTGATGACAAGGGCATGTATCTTTGTGATGACAAGGTCACGGAGTATTGTGAAGACAGGTGTCAGGGAGCATTGTGATGACATATGTCATTGTCCATTGTGATGACAATGGCATGGAGCATTGTGATACCAAGTGTCATGGAGGATTGTGATGACAAAGGTAATGGAGCATTTTGATGACAAGGGCTTGGAACATTGCGATGACAAGGGTCATGGAGCATTGTGATGACAAGGGCATGGAGCATTCTGATGAAAAGGTGCATGGAGCATTGAGATTACAGGGGTTTTGAAGCAATGTGATTACAAGGGCATGGAGCATTGTGATGAGAAGGCAATGGAGCATTCTGATGATATGCGTCATGGACCTTTGTGATGACAAGGACATGGAGCATTGTGATTACAGGGGTCTTGGAGCATTGTGATGAAAAGGGAATGGATCATTGTCATGAAAAATGCATGGAGCCTTGTCATGACAGGGTTCAAGGAGCATACTGATGACAACTGTCAGGGAGCATTGTGATGATAAGTGTATTGAGCATTGTGATGACAAAGATCATGGAGCATTGTGATGAGAAGACCATGGATAATTGTGATGACCAGCGTCATGGGGCATTGTGATGACAAGTGTTATGGAACATTGTGATCAGAAGGGTTTGTTGCATTGTGATGACAGAGGTCACTGAGCATTTTGATTACATTGTGATGACAATAGCATGCAATATTATGGTGATGGGCACGGTGCATTGTGATGACAGGGTTCATGGAGCATTGAGATGAAAAGGGGCATGGAGCATTTTGATTACAGTGGTGTTGGAGCATTGTGATGACAAGGGCATGGAGCATTGTGATGAGAAGGTCTTGGAGCATTCTGATCACATGCGTCATGGAGCTTTGTGATGACAAGGGCATGGAGAATTGTGATTACAGGGGTCATGGAACATTGTGATGACAGGGGTGAGGGAGTATTGTGATGACTAGTGATGGAACATTGTGATATCAGTGGTGAGAAGGCATTTTGAGGAGAAGTGCATGGAGCATTATGATGACAAGGTTTATGGAGCATTTTGATGACAAGGATGTGGAGCATTGTGATGACAAGTGCATGGTGCATTGTGATGACATGGGTTATGGAGCACTGTGCTGACACGCGCATCGAGCATTGTGATGACAAGGGTCATGGAGCATTGTGCTGACAAAGGCATGGAGCTTTGTGATGACAAGGGTCACAGAGCATTGTGATAAAAATCTCATGGAGCATTGTGGTGAACAAGGTCACAGAGCTTTGTGTGACGAGGTAATGGACAATTGTGATGACAAGTGTCATGAAGCATTGTGATGACTGGAGTCATGGAGCATTGTGATAACAGGGGTCTTGGAGCATTGTGATGAAAAGGGAATGGATGATTGTGATGAAAAAGGCATGGAACCTTGTCATGACAGTGTTCAAGGAGCATACTGATGACAAGTGTCAGCGAGCATTGTGATGCCAAGTGTATTGAGCATTGTGGTGACAAAGGTCATGGAGCATTGTGATGAGAAAACCTTGCATAATTGTGATGCCGGGCGTCATGGGGCATGTGATGACAAGTGCTATGGAACACTGTGATCAGAGGGTTTGGAGCATTGTGATGACAGAGGACATGGAGCATTTTGATTTCATTGTGATGACAATAGCATGAATCATAATGATGATGGTCATGGTGCATTGTGATGACAGTGTTCATGGAGCATTGAGATGAAAAGTGGCATGGAGAATTGTGATTACAGAGGTCTTGGAGCATTGTGATGACAAGGGCATGGAGCAATGTGATGAGAGATTTCATTGAGCATTGGGATTACAATGGCATGGACCATTGTGATGCCAAGGGTCATGGCGCTTTGTGATGACAAATGTCATGGGGCATTTTGATGACAAGGACGTGGTTCATTGTGATGAGAAGGGCAGGGAGCATTGTGATGACAGGGTCATGGAGCAATCTGAATAAAAGTGTCATGGAATATTTTGATGACAGGGGTTATGGAACATTGTGATGTCAGGGTTCATGAAGCATTGTGATGAAATGGGTCATGGAGCATTTTGTGACAGGGGTTATGGAACATTGTGATGTCAGGGGTCATGGAGCATTGTGATGATAAGGGCATGTAGCACTGTGATGACAGTGGTCATTGAATATTGTGATGACATGGGTGAGGGAGTATTGTGATGACTAGTGATGGAAGATTGTGATATCAGTGGTGAGAAGGCATTTTGAGGAGAAGTGCATGGAGCATTGTGATGACAAGGTTTATGGAGCATTGTGATGACAATGTTGTGGAGCACAGTGATGACACACGCATGGCACATTTTGATAACATGGGTCATGGAGCAATGTGCTGAGAAGCACATGGAGCATTGTGATGACAAGGGTCATGGAGCATTGTGCTGAGAAAGGCATAGAGCATTGTGATTACAATGGTCAGAGAGCATTGTGATGAAAATTTCATGGAGCATTGTGGTGACAAAGGTCACAGAGAATTGTGATGATGAGGGCATGGACCACTGTGATGACGAAGTTCATGAATCACTGTGATGACTGGAGTCACGGAGCATTGTGATGACAGGGTTCATGGAGCATTGTGATGACAAGGCCGTGGAACATCATTATGACAGTGGTCATGGAGCATTGTTATGACAGGGGTAATGGAATATTGTGATGGCCAGGGTATGGAGCATTGTGATGAGAAAGCCATGGAGCATTCTGATGACATGCGTCATTGAGCTGTGTGATGACAAAGGCATGGAGCATTGTGATTACAGTGGTCTTGGATCATTGTAATGACAAGGGTTATGGAGCCTTGTGATGACAAGGCCGTGGAACATTTTGATGGCAGGGGTTATGGAGCATTGTCATGACAGGGGTAATGGAGCATTGTGTGTACAAGTTTATGGAGCATTTGTCTGAAACTTTTCATGGATTATTGTGATGAGAGTGGGCATGGAGCATTATGATGACAAGGGAAAGGAACACTGTGATACATGGGTCATGGAGAATTGTATTGACAAGTTCATGGAACATTGTGATGAGATGGGAATCGTGCATTTTGATGACAATCATCGTGGAGCTTTGTGATGATAAGGACATGGAAGCAATGTGATGAGAGGCTTCAGGAAGCATTGTGATGACAATGGCATGGATCATTCTGATGCCAAGGGTCATGGAGCTTGGTGATGACAAAGATCATGGAGCATTTTGTTGACAAGCGCATGGAGCATTGTGATGCCAAGGGTCATGGAGCTTGGTGATGACAAAGATCATGGAGCATTTTGATGACAAGCGCATGGAGCATTGTGATGACAAGGGTCACGGAGCACTGTGCTGAGAAACACATAGTGCATTTTGATGACAAAGGTCACAGAGCATTGTGATGAAAAGTTCATGGAGCATTGTGGTGACAAAGGTCACAGAGACTTGTGATGACGAGGGCATGGACCATTGTGATGAGAAAGGTCATGAAGCATTGTGATGACAGGAGTCACGGAGCATTGTGATGACGTGACATGGAGCATTGTGATGACAAGGGCATGCAGCATTGTGATGACAGGGGCATGGAACATTGGTCTTACAAGTTTCATGGATTATTTCGATGACACTGGGAATGGCACATTGTGATGAAAAGGGCATGGAGCATTGTGATGAGAAGCTCATGCATTATTGTGAAGACAGGTGTCTGGGAGCATTGTGAAGACATATGTCATGGCCCATTGTGATGACAATGCCATGGAGCATTGTGATGCCAAATGTCATGGAGGATTGTGATGACAAAGGTAATGGAGCATTTTGATGACAAGCGCATGGAGCATTGTGATGACAATGGTCATGGAGCATTGTGCTGAGAAAGGCATGGAGCATTGTGATGACAACGGTCACAGACCATTATGATGAAAATTTCATGGAGCATTGTGGTAACAAATGTCACAGAGCCTTGTGATGACGAGGGCATGGACCATTGTGATGACAAAGGTCATGAAGCATTGGGATGACTGGAGTCACGGAGCATTGTGATGACAGGGGTCATGGAGCATTGTGATGACAAGGGTCATGCAACATAATGATGACAAGCTTGTGGAGTATTGTGATGACAATGGCATGGATCATTGTGATGAACAGGGCATGGAGCATTGTGATGAAAAAGGCATGGTGCCTTTTCATGACAGGGTTCAAGGAGCATTCTGACGACAAGTGTCAGGGAGCATTGGGATGACAAGTGTATTGAACATTGTGATGACAAAGTTCATGGAGCATTGTGATGAGAAGACCATGGATAATTGTGATGACGAGTGTCATGGGGAGTTGTGATGACAAGTTTTATGGAACATTGTGATCACAAGGGTTTGGAGCATTGTGATGACAGAGGTCATGGAGCATTTTGATTTCATTGTGATGACAATAGCATGAAGCATTATGATGATGGGCATGGTTCATTGTGATGACAGATTTCATGGAGCATTGTGATGAAAACGGCATGGAGCATTGTGATGAGAAGACCATGGATAATTGTGAAGACGAGCGTCATGGGGAGTTGTGATGACAAGTGTTATGGAACATTGTGAACACAAGGGTTTGGAGAATTATGATGACAGTGTTTATGGAGCATTTTGATTTCATTGTTATGACAATAGCATGAAGCATTATGATGATGGGCAAGGTTCATTGTGATGACAGAGTTCATGGAGCATTGAGATGAAAAGGGGCATGGAGCATTGTGATTACAGGTGTCTTGGAGCATTTTGTTGAAAAGGGCATGGAGCATTGTGATGCTAAGGCCATGGAGCTGTCTGATGACAAGCGTCATGGAGCTATGTGATGACAAGAGCAAGCAGCATTGTGATTACAGGGGTCTTGGAGCATTGTGATTACAAGGGTCATGGAGCCTTGTGATGAGAAGCATGGGGAACATTGTCATGACAGGCGTGAAGGAGTATTGTAATGACTAGTGATGGAACACTTTGATATCAGCGGTGAAAGAGCATTTTGATGTGAAGTGCATGGAGTTTTGTGATGACAAGGTTTATAGAGTATTGTGATGACAAAGTTGTGGAACATTGTGATGACAAGTGCATGGCACATTGTGATGATATGGGTCATGGAGCATTGTTCTGACAAGCCCATGGGGCACTGTGATGACAAGTGTCATGGAGCACTCAGCTGACAAAGGCATGGAGCATTGTGATGACAAGGGTCACAGAGCATTGTGATGAAAAGTTCATGGAGCATTATGGTGACAAAGTTCACAGAGCCCTGTGATGACGAGGTTATGGACAATTGTGAGGACAAAGGTCATGTAGCATTGTGATGACTGGAGTCACGGACAATTGTGATGACAAGGGCATGGAGCATTGTGATGACAGGAGCATGGAGCATTGGTCTGACAACTTTCATTGATTATTGTGATGATAGTGGGCATGGCGCACTGTGATGACAGCAGCATGGAGCATTAATATGACCAGGTAATGGAATATGGTGAAGACAGGTGTCAGGGAGCATTGTGATGACATATTTCATGGTGCATTGTGATGACAATGGCATGGAGCATTGTGAAGCCAAGTGTCATGGAGGATTGTGATGACAAATGTAATGGAGCACTGTGATGACAAGGGCTTGGAGCATTGTGAGAGAAGACCATGGATAATTGTGATGACCAGCGTCATGGGGCATTGTGATGACAAGTGTTATGGAGCATAGCGATGAAAAGGATGTGGAACATTGTGATGAAAAGAGCATGGCACATTGTGATGACAAGTGTCATGGAGCATTGTGCTGACAAAGGCATGGAGCACTGTGATGACAAGGGACACAGAGCATTGTGATTAAAATTTCATGGAGCATTGTGGTGACAAAGATCACAGAGCCTTGTGTCACGAGGGCATGGACCATTGTGAGGACAAAAGTCATGAATCATTGTGATGACTGGAGTCACGGAGCATTGTGATGACAGGGGTCATGGAGCATTGTGATGACAAGGGTAGGGAACATTGTGATGACAGGGGCATGGAACATTGGTCTGACATGTTTCATGGATTATTGTGATGACAGTGGGCATGGCGCATTGTGATGACAAGGGCATGTATCTTTGTGATGACAAGGTCACGGAGTATTGTGAAGACAGGTGTCAGGGAGCATTGTGATGACATATGTCATTGTCCATTGTGATGACAATGGCATGGAGCATTGTGATACCAAGTGTCATGGAGGATTGTGATGACAAAGGTAATGGAGCATTTTGATGACAAGGGCTTGGAACATTGCGATGACAAGGGTCATGGAGCATTGTGATGACAAGGGCATGGAGCATTCTGATGAAAAGGTGCATGGAGCATTGAGATTACAGGGGTTTTGAAGCAATGTGATTACAAGGGCATGGAGCATTGTGATGAGAAGGCAATGGAGCATTCTGATGATATGCGTCATGGACCTTTGTGATGACAAGGACATGGAGCATTGTGATTACAGGGGTCTTGGAGCATTGTGATGAAAAGGGAATGGATCATTGTCATGAAAAATGCATGGAGCCTTGTCATGACAGGGTTCAAGGAGCATACTGATGACAACTGTCAGGGAGCATTGTGATGATAAGTGTATTGAGCATTGTGATGACAAAGATCATGGAGCATTGTGATGAGAAGACCATGGATAATTGTGATGACCAGCGTCATGGGGCATTGTGATGACAAGTGTTATGGAACATTGTGATCAGAAGGGTTTGTTGCATTGTGATGACAGAGGTCACTGAGCATTTTGATTACATTGTGATGACAATAGCATGCAATATTATGGTGATGGGCACGGTGCATTGTGATGACAGGGTTCATGGAGCATTGAGATGAAAAGGGGCATGGAGCATTTTGATTACAGTGGTGTTGGAGCATTGTGATGACAAGGGCATGGAGCATTGTGATGAGAAGGCCTTGGAGCATTCTGATCACATGCGTCATGGAGCTTTGTGATGACAAGGGCATGGAGAATTGTGATTACAGGGGTCATGGAACATTGTGATGACAGGGGTGAGGGAGTATTGTGATGACTAGTGATGGAACATTGTGATATCAGTGGTGAGAAGGCATTTTGAGGAGAAGTGCATGGAGCATTATGATGACAAGGTTTATGGAGCATTTTGATGACAAGGATGTGGAGCATTGTGATGACAAGTGCATGGTGCATTGTGATGACATGGGTTATGGAGCACTGTGCTGACACGCGCATCGAGCATTGTGATGACAAGGGTCATGGAGCATTGTGCTGACAAAGGCATGGAGCTTTGTGATGACAAGGGTCACAGAGCATTGTGATAAAAATCTCATGGAGCATTGTGGTGAACAAGGTCACAGAGCTTTGTGTGACGAGGTAATGGACAATTGTGATGACAAGTGTCATGAAGCATTGTGATGACTGGAGTCATGGAGCATTGTGATAACAGGGGTCTTGGAGCATTGTGATGAAAAGGGAATGGATGATTGTGATGAAAAAGGCATGGAACCTTGTCATGACAGTGTTCAAGGAGCATACTGATGACAAGTGTCAGCGAGCATTGTGATGCCAAGTGTATTGAGCATTGTGGTGACAAAGGTCATGGAGCATTGTGATGAGAAAACCTTGCATAATTGTGATGCCGGGCGTCATGGGGCATGTGATGACAAGTGCTATGGAACACTGTGATCAGAGGGTTTGGAGCATTGTGATGACAGAGGACATGGAGCATTTTGATTTCATTGTGATGACAATAGCATGAATCATAATGATGATGGTCATGGTGCATTGTGATGACAGTGTTCATGGAGCATTGAGATGAAAAGTGGCATGGAGAATTGTGATTACAGAGGTCTTGGAGCATTGTGATGACAAAGGCATGGAGCAATGTGATGAGAGATTTCATTGAGCATTGGGATTACAATGGCATGGACCATTGTGATGCCAAGGGTCATGGAGCTTTGTGATGACAAATGTCATGGGGCATTTTGATGACAAGGACGTGGTTCATTGTGATGAGAAGGGCAGGGAGCATTGTGATGACAGGGTCATGGAGCAATCTGAATAAAAGTGTCATGGAATATTTTGATGACAGGGGTTATGGAACATTGTGATGTCAGGGTTCATGAAGCATTGTGATGAAATGGGTCATGGAGCATTTTGTGACAGGGGTTATGGAACATTGTGATGTCAGGGGTCATGGAGCATTGTGATGATAAGGGCATGTAGCACTGTGATGACAGTGGTCATTGAATATTGTGATGACATGGGTGAGGGAGTATTGTGATGACTAGTGATGGAAGATTGTGATATCAGTGGTGAGAAGGCATTTTGAGGAGAAGTGCATGGAGCATTGTGATGACAAGGTTTATGGAGCATTGTGATGACAATGTTGTGGAGCACAGTGATGACACACGCATGGCACATTTTGATAACATGGGTCATGGAGCAATGTGCTGAGAAGCACATGGAGCATTGTGATGACAAGGGTTATGGAGCATTGTGCTGAGAAAGGCATAGAGCATTGTGATTACAATGGTCAGAGAGCATTGTGATGAAAATTTCATGGAGCATTGTGGTGACAAAGGTCACAGAGAATTGTGATGATGAGGGCATGGACCACTGTGATGACGAAGTTCATGAATCACTGTGATGACTGGAGTCACGGAGCATTGTGATGACAGGGTTCATGGAGCATTGTGATGACAAGGCCGTGGAACATCATTATGACAGTGGTCATGGAGCATTGTTATGACAGGGGTAATGGAATATTGTGATGGCCAGGGTATGGAGCATTGTGATGAGAAAGCCATGGAGCATTCTGATGACATGCGTCATTGAGCTGTGTGATGACAAAGGCATGGAGCATTGTGATTACAGTGGTCTTGGATCATTGTAATGACAAGGGTTATGGAGCCTTGTGATGACAAGGCCGTGGAACATTTTGATGGCAGGGGTTATGGAGCATTGTCATGACAGGGGTAATGGAGCATTGTGAGTACAAGTTTATGGAGCATTTGTCTGAAACTTTTCATGGATTATTGTGATGAGAGTGGGCATGGAGCATTATGATGACAAGGGAAAGGAACACTGTGATACATGGGTCATGGAGAATTGTATTGACAAGTTCATGGAACATTGTGATGAGATGGGAATCGTGCATTTTGATGACAATCATCGTGGAGCTTTGTGATGATAAGGACATGGAAGCAATGTGATGAGAGGCTTCAGGAAGCATTGTGATGACAATGGCATGGATCATTCTGATGCCAAGGGTCATGGAGCTTGGTGATGACAAAGATCATGGAGCATTTTGTTGACAAGCGCATGGAGCATTGTGATGCCAAGGGTCATGGAGCTTGGTGATGACAAAGATCATGGAGCATTTTGATGACAAGCGCATGGAGCATTGTGATGACAAGGGTCACGGAGCACTGTGCTGAGAAACACATAGTGCATTTTGATGACAAAGGTCACAGAGCATTGTGATGAAAAGTTCATGGAGCATTGTGGTGACAAAGGTCACAGAGACTTGTGATGACGAGGGCATGGACCATTGTGATGAGAAAGGTCATGAAGCATTGTGATGACAGGAGTCACGGAGCATTGTGATGACGTGACATGGAGCATTGTGATGACAAGGGCATGCAGCATTGTGATGACAGGGGCATGGAACATTGGTCTTACAAGTTTCATGGATTATTTCGATGACACTGGGAATGGCACATTGTGATGAAAAGGGCATGGAGCATTGTGATGAGAAGCTCATGCATTATTGTGAAGACAGGTGTCTGGGAGCATTGTGAAGACATATGTCATGGCCCATTGTGATGACAATGCCATGGAGCATTGTGATGCCAAATGTCATGGAGGATTGTGATGACAAAGGTAATGGAGCATTTTGATGACAAGCGCATGGAGCATTGTGATGACAATGGTCATGGAGCATTGTGCTGAGAAAGGCATGGAGCATTGTGATGACAACGGTCACAGACCATTATGATGAAAATTTCATGGAGCATTGTGGTAACAAATGTCACAGAGCCTTGTGATGACGAGGGCATGGACCATTGTGATGACAAAGGTCATGAAGCATTGGGATGACTGGAGTCACGGAGCATTGTGATGACAGGGGTCATGGAGCATTGTGATGACAAGGGTCATGCAACATAATGATGACAAGCTTGTGGAGTATTGTGATGACAATGGCATGGATCATTGTGATGAACAGGGCATGGAGCATTGTGATGAAAAAGGCATGGTGCCTTTTCATGACAGGGTTCAAGGAGCATTCTGACGACAAGTGTCAGGGAGCATTGGGATGACAAGTGTATTGAACATTGTGATGACAAAGTTCATGGAGCATTGTGATGAGAAGACCATGGATAATTGTGATGACGAGTGTCATGGGGAGTTGTGATGACAAGTTTTATGGAACATTGTGATCACAAGGGTTTGGAGCATTGTGATGACAGAGGTCATGGAGCATTTTGATTTCATTGTGATGACAATAGCATGAAGCATTATGATGATGGGCATGGTTCATTGTGATGACAGATTTCATGGAGCATTGTGATGAAAACGGCATGGAGCATTGTGATGAGAAGACCATGGATAATTGTGAAGACGAGCGTCATGGGGAGTTGTGATGACAAGTGTTATGGAACATTGTGAACACAAGGGTTTGGAGAATTATGATGACAGTGTTTATGGAGCATTTTGATTTCATTGTTATGACAATAGCATGAAGCATTATGATGATGGGCAAGGTTCATTGTGATGACAGAGTTCATGGAGCATTGAGATGAAAAGGGGCATGGAGCATTGTGATTACAGGTGTCTTGGAGCATTTTGTTGAAAAGGGCATGGAGCATTGTGATGCTAAGGCCATGGAGCTGTCTGATGACAAGCGTCATGGAGCTATGTGATGACAAGAGCAAGCAGCATTGTGATTACAGGGGTCTTGGAGCATTGTGTTTACAAGGGTCATGGAGCCTTGTGATGAGAAGCATGGGGAACATTGTCATGACAGGCGTGAAGGAGTATTGTAATGACTAGTGATGGAACACTTTGATATCAGCGGTGAAAGAGCATTTTGATGTGAAGTGCATGGAGTTTTGTGATGACAAGGTTTATAGAGTATTGTGATGACAAAGTTGTGGAACATTGTGATGACAAGTGCATGGCACATTGTGATGATATGGGTCATGGAGCATTGTTCTGACAAGCCCATGGGGCACTGTGATGACAAGTGTCATGGAGCACTCTGCTGACAAAGGCATGGAGCATTGTGATGACAAGGGTCACAGAGCATTGTGATGAAAAGTTCATGGAGCATTATGGTGACAAAGTTCACAGAGCCCTGTGATGACGAGGTTATGGACAATTGTGAGGACAAAGGTCATGTAGCATTGTGATGACTGGAGTCACGGACAATTGTGATGACAAGGGCATGGAGCATTGTGATGACAGGAGCATGGAGCATTGGTCTGACAACTTTCATTGATTATTGTGATGATAGTGGGCATGGCGCACTGTGATGACAGCAGCATGGAGCATTAATATGACCAGGTAATGGAATATGGTGAAGACAGGTGTCAGGGAGCATTGTGATGACATATTTCATGGTGCATTGTGATGACAATGGCATGGAGCATTGTGAAGCCAAGTGTCATGGAGGATTGTGATGACAAATGTAATGGAGCACTGTGATGACAAGGGCTTGGAGCATTGTGAGAGAAGACCATGGATAATTGTGATGACCAGCGTCATGGGGCATTGTGATGACAAGTGTTATGGAGCATAGCGATGAAAAGGATGTGGAACATTGTGATGAAAAGAGCATGGCACATTGTGATGACAAGTGTCATGGAGCATTGTGCTGACAAAGGCATGGAGCACTGTGATGACAAGGGACACAGAGCATTGTGATTAAAATTTCATGGAGCATTGTGGTGACAAAGATCACAGAGCCTTGTGTCACGAGGGCATGGACCATTGTGAGGACAAAAGTCATGAATCATTGTGATGACTGGAGTCACGGAGCATTGTGATGACAGGGGTCATGGAGCATTGTGATGACAAGGGTAGGGAACATTGTGATGACAGGGGCATGGAACATTGGTCTGACATGTTTCATGGATTATTGTGATGACAGTGGGCATGGCGCATTGTGATGACAATGGCATGTATCTTTGTGATGACAAGGTCACGGAGTATTGTGAAGACAGGTGTCAGGGAGCATTGTGATGACATATGTCATTGTCCATTGTGATGACAATGGCATGGAGCATTGTGATACCAAGTGTCATGGAGGATTGTGATGACAAAGGTAATGGAGCATTTTGATGACAAGGGCTTGGAACATTGCGATGACAAGGGTCATGGAGCATTGTGATGACAAGGGCATGGAGCATTCTGATGAAAAGGTGCATGGAGCATTGAGATTACAGGGGTTTTGAAGCAATGTGATTACAAGGGCATGGAGCATTGTGATGAGAAGGCAATGGAGCATTCTGATGATATGCGTCATGGACCTTTGTGATGACAAGGACATGGAGCATTGTGATTACAGGGGTCTTGGAGCATTGTGATGAAAAGGGAATGGATCATTGTCATGAAAAATGCATGGAGCCTTGTCATGACAGGGTTCAAGGAGCATACTGATGACAACTGTCAGGGAGCATTGTGATGATAAGTGTATTGAGCATTGTGATGACAAAGATCATGGAGCATTGTGATGAGAAGACCATGGATAATTGTGATGACCAGCGTCATGGGGCATTGTGATGACAAGTGTTATGGAACATTGTGATCAGAAGGGTTTGTTGCATTGTGATGACAGAGGTCACTGAGCATTTTGATTACATTGTGATGACAATAGCATGCAATATTATGGTGATGGGCACGGTGCATTGTGATGACAGGGTTCATGGAGCATTGAGATGAAAAGGGGCATGGAGCATTTTGATTACAGTGGTGTTGGAGCATTGTGATGACAAGGGCATGGAGCATTGTGATGAGAAGGTCTTGGAGCATTCTGATCACATGCGTCATGGAGCTTTGTGATGACAAGGGCATGGAGAATTGTGATTACAGGGGTCATGGAACATTGTGATGACAGGGGTGAGGGAGTATTGTGATGACTAGTGATGGAACATTGTGATATCAGTGGTGAGAAGGCATTTTGAGGAGAAGTGCATGGAGCATTATGATGACAAGGTTTATGGAGCATTTTAATGACAAGGATGTGGAGCATTGTGATGACAAGTGCATGGTGCATTGTGATGACATGGGTTATGGAGCACTGTGCTGACACGCGCATCGAGCATTGTGATGACAAGGGTCATGGAGCATTGTGCTGACAAAGGCATGGAGCTTTGTGATGACAAGGGTCACAGAGCATTGTGATAAAAATCTCATGGAGCATTGTGGTGAACAAGGTCACAGAGCTTTGTGTGACGAGGTAATGGACAATTGTGATGACAAGTGTCATGAAGCATTGTGATGACTGGAGTCATGGAGCATTGTGATAACAGGGGTCTTGGAGCATTGTGATGAAAAGGGAATGGATGATTGTGATGAAAAAGGCATGGAACCTTGTCATGACAGTGTTCAAGGAGCATACTGATGACAAGTGTCAGCGAGCATTGTGATGCCAAGTGTATTGAGCATTGTGGTGACAAAGGTCATGGAGCATTGTGATGAGAAAACCTTGCATAATTGTGATGCCGGGCGTCATGGGGCATGTGATGACAAGTGCTATGGAACACTGTGATCAGAGGGTTTGGAGCATTGTGATGACAGAGGACATGGAGCATTTTGATTTCATTGTGATGACAATAGCATGAATCATAATGATGATGGTCATGGTGCATTGTGATGACAGTGTTCATGGAGCATTGAGATGAAAAGTGGCATGGAGAATTGTGATTACAGAGGTCTTGGAGCATTGTGATGACAAGGGCATGGAGCAATGTGATGAGAGATTTCATTGAGCATTGGGATTACAATGGCATGGACCATTGTGATGCCAAGGGTCATGGAGCTTTGTGATGACAAATGTCATGGGGCATTTTGATGACAAGGACGTGGTTCATTGTGATGAGAAGGGCAGGGAGCATTGTGATGACAGGGTCATGGAGCAATCTGAATAAAAGTGTCATGGAATATTTTGATGACAGGGGTTATGGAACATTGTGATGTCAGGGTTCATGAAGCATTGTGATGAAATGGGTCATGGAGCATTTTGTGACAGGGGTTATGGAACATTGTGATGTCAGGGGTCATGGAGCATTGTGATGATAAGGGCATGTAGCACTGTGATGACAGTGGTCATTGAATATTGTGATGACATGGGTGAGGGAGTATTGTGATGACTAGTGATGGAAGATTGTGATATCAGTGGTGAGAAGGCATTTTGAGGAGAAGTGCATGGAGCATTGTGATGACAAGGTTTATGGAGCATTGTGATGACAATGTTGTGGAGCACAGTGATGACACACGCATGGCACATTTTGATAACATGGGTCATGGAGCAATGTGCTGAGAAGCACATGGAGCATTGTGATGACAAGGGTCATGGAGCATTGTGCTGAGAAAGGCATAGAGCATTGTGATTACAATGGTCAGAGAGCATTGTGATGAAAATTTCATGGAGCATTGTGGTGACAAAGGTCACAGAGAATTGTGATGATGAGGGCATGGACCACTGTGATGACGAAGTTCATGAATCACTGTGATGACTGGAGTCACGGAGCATTGTGATGACAGGGTTCATGGAGCATTGTGATGACAAGGCCGTGGAACATCATTATGACAGTGGTCATGGAGCATTGTTATGACAGGGGTAATGGAATATTGTGATGGCCAGGGTATGGAGCATTGTGATGAGAAAGCCATGGAGCATTCTGATGACATGCGTCATTGAGCTGTGTGATGACAAAGGCATGGAGCATTGTGATTACAGTGGTCTTGGATCATTGTAATGACAAGGGTTATGGAGCCTTGTGATGACAAGGCCGTGGAACATTTTGATGGCAGGGGTTATGGAGCATTGTCATGACAGGGGTAATGGAGCATTGTGAGTACAAGTTTATGGAGCATTTGTCTGAAACTTTTCATGGATTATTGTGATGAGAGTGGGCATGGAGCATTATGATGACAAGGGAAAGGAACACTGTGATACATGGGTCATGGAGAATTGTATTGACAAGTTCATGGAACATTGTGATGAGATGGGAATCGTGCATTTTGATGACAATCATCGTGGAGCTTTGTGATGATAAGGACATGGAAGCAATGTGATGAGAGGCTTCAGGAAGCATTGTGATGACAATGGCATGGATCATTCTGATGCCAAGGGTCATGGAGCTTGGTGATGACAAAGATCATGGAGCATTTTGTTGACAAGCGCATGGAGCATTGTGATGCCAAGGGTCATGGAGCTTGGTGATGACAAAGATCATGGAGCATTTTGATGACAAGCGCATGGAGCATTGTGATGACAAGGGTCACGGAGCACTGTGCTGAGAAACACATAGTGCATTTTGATGACAAAGGTCACAGAGCATTGTGATGAAAAGTTCATGGAGCATTGTGGTGACAAAGGTCACAGAGACTTGTGATGACGAGGGCATGGACCATTGTGATGAGAAAGGTCATGAAGCATTGTGATGACAGGAGTCACGGAGCATTGTGATGACGTGACATGGAGCATTGTGATGACAAGGGCATGCAGCATTGTGATGACAGGGGCATGGAACATTGGTCTTACAAGTTTCATGGATTATTTCGATGACACTGGGAATGGCACATTGTGATGAAAAGGGCATGGAGCATTGTGATGAGAAGCTCATGCATTATTGTGAAGACAGGTGTCTGGGAGCATTGTGAAGACATATGTCATGGCCCATTGTGATGACAATGCCATGGAGCATTGTGATGCCAAATGTCATGGAGGATTGTGATGACAAAGGTAATGGAGCATTTTGATGACAAGCGCATGGAGCATTGTGATGACAATGGTCATGGAGCATTGTGCTGAGAAAGGCATGGAGCATTGTGATGACAACGGTCACAGACCATTATGATGAAAATTTCATGGAGCATTGTGGTAACAAATGTCACAGAGCCTTGTGATGACGAGGGCATGGACCATTGTGATGACAAAGGTCATGAAGCATTGGGATGACTGGAGTCACGGAGCATTGTGATGACAGGGGTCATGGAGCATTGTGATGACAAGGGTCATGCAACATAATGATGACAAGCTTGTGGAGTATTGTGATGACAATGGCATGGATCATTGTGATGAACAGGGCATGGAGCATTGTGATGAAAAAGGCATGGTGCCTTTTCATGACAGGGTTCAAGGAGCATTCTGACGACAAGTGTCAGGGAGCATTGGGATGACAAGTGTATTGAACATTGTGATGACAAAGTTCATGGAGCATTGTGATGAGAAGACCATGGATAATTGTGATGACGAGTGTCATGGGGAGTTGTGATGACAAGTTTTATGGAACATTGTGATCACAAGGGTTTGGAGCATTGTGATGACAGAGGTCATGGAGCATTTTGATTTCATTGTGATGACAATAGCATGAAGCATTATGATGATGGGCATGGTTCATTGTGATGACAGATTTCATGGAGCATTGTGATGAAAACGGCATGGAGCATTGTGATGAGAAGACCATGGATAATTGTGAAGACGAGCGTCATGGGGAGTTGTGATGACAAGTGTTATGGAACATTGTGAACACAAGGGTTTGGAGAATTATGATGACAGTGTTTATGGAGCATTTTGATTTCATTGTTATGACAATAGCATGAAGCATTATGATGATGGGCAAGGTTCATTGTGATGACAGAGTTCATGGAGCATTGAGATGAAAAGGGGCATGGAGCATTGTGATTACAGGTGTCTTGGAGCATTTTGTTGAAAAGGGCATGGAGCATTGTGATGCTAAGGCCATGGAGCTGTCTGATGACAAGCGTCATGGAGCTATGTGATGACAAGAGCAAGCAGCATTGTGATTACAGGGGTCTTGGAGCATTGTGATTACAAGGGTCATGGAGCCTTGTGATGAGAAGCATGGGGAACATTGTCATGACAGGCGTGAAGGAGTATTGTAATGACTAGTGATGGAACACTTTGATATCAGCGGTGAAAGAGCATTTTGATGTGAAGTGCATGGAGTTTTGTGATGACAAGGTTTATAGAGTATTGTGATGACAAAGTTGTGGAACATTGTGATGACAAGTGCATGGCACATTGTGATGATATGGGTCATGGAGCATTGTTCTGACAAGCCCATGGGGCACTGTGATGACAAGTGTCATGGAGCACTCTGCTGACAAAGGCATGGAGCATTGTGATGACAAGGGTCACAGAGCATTGTGATGAAAAGTTCATGGAGCATTATGGTGACAAAGTTCACAGAGCCCTGTGATGACGAGGTTATGGACAATTGTGAGGACAAAGGTCATGTAGCATTGTGATGACTGGAGTCACGGACAATTGTGATGACAAGGGCATGGAGCATTGTGATGACAAGAGCATGGAGCATTGGTCTGACAACTTTCATTGATTATTGTGATGATAGTGGGCATGGCGCACTGTGATGACAGCAGCATGGAGCATTAATATGACCAGGTAATGGAATATGGTGAAGACAGGTGTCAGGGAGCATTGTGATGACATATTTCATGGTGCATTGTGATGACAATGGCATGGAGCATTGTGAAGCCAAGTGTCATGGAGGATTGTGATGACAAATGTAATGGAGCACTGTGATGACAAGGGCTTGGAGCATTGTGAGAGAAGACCATGGATAATTGTGATGACCAGCGTCATGGGGCATTGTGATGACAAGTGTTATGGAGCATAGCGATGAAAAGGATGTGGAACATTGTGATGAAAAGAGCATGGCACATTGTGATGACAAGTGTCATGGAGCATTGTGCTGACAAAGGCATGGAGCACTGTGATGACAAGGGACACAGAGCATTGTGATTAAAATTTCATGGAGCATTGTGGTGACAAAGATCACAGAGCCTTGTGTCACGAGGGCATGGACCATTGTGAGGACAAAAGTCATGAATCATTGTGATGACTGGAGTCACGGAGCATTGTGATGACAGGGGTCATGGAGCATTGTGATGACAAGGGTAGGGAACATTGTGATGACAGGGGCATGGAACATTGGTCTGACATGTTTCATGGATTATTGTGATGACAGTGGGCATGGCGCATTGTGATGACAAGGGCATGTATCTTTGTGATGACAAGGTCACGGAGTATTGTGAAGACAGGTGTCAGGGAGCATTGTGATGACATATGTCATTGTCCATTGTGATGACAATGGCATGGAGCATTGTGATACCAAGTGTCATGGAGGATTGTGATGACAAAGGTAATGGAGCATTTTGATGACAAGGGCTTGGAACATTGCGATGACAAGGGTCATGGAGCATTGTGATGACAAGGGCATGGAGCATTCTGATGAAAAGGTGCATGGAGCATTGAGATTACAGGGGTTTTGAAGCAATGTGATTACAAGGGCATGGAGCATTGTGATGAGAAGGCAATGGAGCATTCTGATGATATGCGTCATGGACCTTTGTGATGACAAGGACATGGAGCATTGTGATTACAGGGGTCTTGGAGCATTGTGATGAAAAGGGAATGGATCATTGTCATGAAAAATGCATGGAGCCTTGTCATGACAGGGTTCAAGGAGCATACTGATGACAACTGTCAGGGAGCATTGTGATGATAAGTGTATTGAGCATTGTGATGACAAAGATCATGGAGCATTGTGATGAGAAGACCATGGATAATTGTGATGACCAGCGTCATGGGGCATTGTGATGACAAGTGTTATGGAACATTGTGATCAGAAGGGTTTGTTGCATTGTGATGACAGAGGTCACTGAGCATTTTGATTACATTGTGATGACAATAGCATGCAATATTATGGTGATGGGCACGGTGCATTGTGATGACAGGGTTCATGGAGCATTGAGATGAAAAGGGGCATGGAGCATTTTGATTACAGTGGTGTTGGAGCATTGTGATGACAAGGGCATGGAGCATTGTGATGAGAAGGTCTTGGAGCATTCTGATCACATGCGTCATGGAGCTTTGTGATGACAAGGGCATGGAGAATTGTGATTACAGGGGTCATGGAACATTGTGATGACAGGGGTGAGGGAGTATTGTGATGACTAGTGATGGAACATTGTGATATCAGTGGTGAGAAGGCATTTTGAGGAGAAGTGCATGGAGCATTATGATGACAAGGTTTATGGAGCATTTTGATGACAAGGATGTGGAGCATTGTGATGACAAGTGCATGGTGCATTGTGATGACATGGGTTATGGAGCACTGTGCTGACACGCGCATCGAGCATTGTGATGACAAGGGTCATGGAGCATTGTGCTGACAAAGGCATGGAGCATTTTGATGACAGGGGTCCTGGAACATTGTGATGACAGGGGTGAGGGAGTATTGTGATGACTAGTGATGGAACATTATGATATCAGTGATGGGAGAGCATTTTGATGGGAAGTGCATGGAACATTGTTACGACAAGGTTGATGGAGCACTGTGATGACAAGGTTGTGGAGCATTGTGATGGCAAGCGCATGTCGCATTATGATGACACAGGTCATGGGGCATTGTGTGGACAAGCACATGGAGCATTGTGATGACAAGGGTCATGGAGCATTGTGCTGACAAAGGCATGGAGCATAGTGATGACATGAGTAAGAGAACATTGTCATGAAAATTTCATTTAGCATTGTGGTGACAAATGTCACAGAGCCTTTTGATGACGAGGACATGCACCTTTGTGATGGCAGGGGTCATGGAGCATTTTGATGACTGTGGTCATGGAGCACTGTGATGACATGGGTCATGGAGCATTGTAATGAGATGGTCATTGAGCATTGGGCTGAAAATGTACATAGAGTATTGTGATGACAGGGGTCATGGAGCATTGTGATGACAAGGGAATGGATCACTGTGATGACAAGGTCCTGGAGCATTGTGATGAGAGGACCATGGAGCCTTGTGATGACAAGTGTCATGGAGCATTCTGATGAAAAGGTGCATGGAGCATTGTGATTACAGGGGTTTTGTAGCATTGTGATGACAAGGGCATGGAGCATTGTGATGTGAAGGCCATAGAGCATTCTGATGACATGCATCATGGAGCTTTGTGATTTCAAGGACATGGATCATTGTGATGAAAATTGCATGGAGCCTTGTCATGACAGGGTTCAAGTAGCATACTGATGAGAAGATTCAAGGGGCATTGTGAAGATAAGTGTATTGAGCATTGTGATGACAATGATCATGGAGCATTGTGATGAGAAGACCACTGATAATTGTGATGACCAGCCTCATGGGGCATTGTGATGACAAGAGTTATGGAACATCGGGATCAGAAGGGTTTGGAGCATTGTGATGACAGAGGTCATTGAGCATTTTGATTTCATTGTGATGACAACAGCAAGAAATATTATGGTGATGGGCATGGTGCATTGTGATGACAGAGTTCATGGAGCATTGAGATGAAAAGGGGCATGGTGCACTGTGATTACAGGGGTCTTGCAGCATTGTGATGACAAGGGCGTGGAGCATTGTGATGAGAAGGCCATGGAGCATTCTGATGACTTGCGTCATGGAGCTTTGTGATGACAAGGGCATGGAGCATTGTGATTAGAGGGGTCTTGGAGCATTGTGATGACAAGGGTCATGGAGCCTTGGATAACAAGGCCGTGGAACATTGTGATGGCAGGGATCATGGAGCATTGTTATGACAGGGGTCATGGAGCATTGTGATGACAAAGGCATGGAGCATTTTGATGGCAGGGGCATGGAACGTTGGTCTGACAAGTTTCATGAATTATTGTGATGACAGTGGGCATGACGCATTGTGATGACAAGGTCAGGGAGTATTGTGAAGACAGGTGTGAGGGAGCATTTTGTTGAAATATGTCATGGTCCATTGCGATGAAAATTGCATGGAGCATTGTGATGCCAAGTGTCATGGAGGATTGTAATGACAAACGTAATTGAGCATTTTGATGACAAGGGCTTAGAGCATCGTGATGACAAGGGTCATGGAGCATTGTGATGACAAGGGCATGGCACATTGTGATGACAAGAGCATGGAGCATTGTGGTGACAAACGCCACAGAGCCTTGTGTGACGAGGGCATGGATCATTGTGATGACAAATGTCATAAAGCATTGTGATGACTGGAGTCACGGAGCATTGTGATGACAGGGGTCATGGAGCATTTTGATGACAAGTGCATGGAGCATTGTGATGACAGGGAAATGGAACATTGGTCTGACAAGTTTCATGGATTATTGTGATGACAGTGGGCATGGCGCATTGTGATGACAAGGGCATGGAGCATTGTGATGACAAGGTCATGGAGTATTGTGAAGACAGGTGACTGGGAGCATAGTGATGACATATGTCATGTACCATTGTGATGACAATTGCATGGAGCATTGTGATGCCAAGTGTCATGGAGGATAGTGATGACAAAGGTAATGGAGCATTTTGATGACAAGGGTTTGGAGCATCGTGATGACAAGGGTCATGGAGCATTGTGATGACAAGGGTATGGAGCATTGTGATGACAACGGCACGGAACACTGTGATACATACATCATGCAGGATTGTAATGACAAGGGTATGGACCATTGTGATGAGAAGTGCATCGATCGTTGTGATGACAAGGCTCATGGAGATTTGTGATGACAAGCGCATGGCGCATTGTGATGACATGGGTCATGGAGCACTGTGCTGACAAAGGCATGGTGCATTTTGATGACAAGGGTCACAGAGTATTGTGATGAAAACTTCATGGAGCATTGTGGTGACAAAGGTCACAGAGCCTTGTGTGACAATGGCATGGACCATTGAGATGACAAAGGTCATGAAGTTTTGTGATGACTGGAGTCACGGAGCATTGTGATGACAGGGGTCATGGAGCATTGTGATGACAGGTTTCATGGGGCATTGTGATTAGATGGTCATGGAGCATTGGGCTGAAAATGTTCATGGAGTATTGTGATGACAGGGGTCATGGGGCATTTTGATGACAAGTGCATGGAGCATTGTGATGAAAGGTGCATGGAGCATTGGTCTGAAAAATTTCATGGATTATTGTGATGACAGTGGGCATTGCTTATTGTGATGACAAGGGCATGGAGCACTGTGAAGAAAAGGTCATGGAATATTGTGAAGTCAGGTTTCAGGGAGCATTGTGATGACCTATGTCATGGTGAATTGTGATGACAACGGCAAGGAGCTTTGTGATGACAAGTGTCATGGAGGATTGTGATGACAAATGTAATGGAGCATTGGGATGACAATGGTCATGGAGCATTGTGATGACAATGGTCATGGATCATTGTTATGAAAAGTGCATGGAGCATTGTGATGACAAAGGCATTAAGCATTGTGATGACTAGGACCATTGAGAATTTTGATGCCAACGTCGTGAAGCATTGTGATGACAAGCACATGGAACTTGCTATGACAGGTGTCTTGGAGCATTGTGATGACAAGTGCATGTATAATTGTGATGACAATAGCATGTAACTTTGTGATGAGAAGTGTCAAGGAGCATTGTGATGACAAGGACGTGGAGAATTGTGATGACAAGGGACATGGAGCACTGTGATGACCAGGGCATTGAGCATTGTGATCGCAAGACCGTGGATCATTGTGATGAGAAGATCAGGGATAATTGTGATGACGAGCGTCATGGAGCACTGTAATGACAAGGGAAATGGAGCATTTTGATGACAAGTGCCATGGATCATTGTGATGACAGGGCACCTGGAGCATTCTGATGACAAGCTTCTGGAGTATTGTGATGACACTGGCATGGAGCATTGTGATGAAAAGGCCATGGAGCATTGTGATGAAAAAAGCATGGAGCCTTTTCATGAGAGCGTTCAAGCAGCATTCTGACGACAAGTGTCAGGGATCGTTGTGTTGACAAGTGTATTGAGCATTGTGATGAAAAAGTTGATGCAGCATTGTAATGACAGGCTTCATGGAGCGTTCTGATGACAAGTGTTATGGAACATTCTGATCACAAGGGTTTGGAGCATTGTGATGACAGATGTCATGTATCATTTTCATTTCAAGGACCATAGAGCATTGTGATGACAAGGGCATGAAGCAATGTGAACCCAAGGTTCATCAAGGATTTTGATGAAAAGGGGAATGGAGTATTGTGATGACAAGTGCATGGAGCATTGTGATGACAATGTCATGAAGCATTTTGCTGACAAATGCATGGAACATTTTGATGGCAAGAGTCATGGAGCACTGTGATGACAAGCGTCACAGAACGTTGTTATTACAGGGGTCATAGAGCATTAGGATGACAAGGGCATGGATCATTGTGACGATAAGTGTCATTGAGCATTTTAATGACAAGAGTCCCGGATCATTGTGTTGTCAAAGGTCAAGGAGCGTTGTGATGACAGTGGTCATGGAGCATTGTGATGACAAGGGCATGGAGCATTGTGAATGAGAAGGCCATGGAGCATTCTGATGGCATGCGTCATGGAGCTTTATGATGAAAAGGACATGGAGCATTGTGATTACAGTGTCTTGGAGCGTTGTGATGACAAGGGTCATAGAGTCTTGTGAACACAAGGCCATGGAACCTTCTGATGGCAGGGGTCATGGAGCATTGTTATGAAAGGGGTAATGGAGCATTGTGATGACAAGGGCATGGAGCATTGGTCTGAAAAGTTTCATGGATTATTGTAATGAGACTGAGCATGGAGCATTGTGATGACAAGGGCAAGTAACACTGTGATACATGGGTCATGGAGGACTGTAGTGACAAGAGCATGGAGCATTATGATGAGAAGGGCATCGAGCATTGTGATAACAAGCGTCATGGAGCTTTGTGATGACAAGGGCATGGATCAATGTGATGAGAGGCTTCATGGAGCATTGTGATGCCAAGGTTCATGGAGTTTTGTGATGACAAATGTCATGGAGCATTGTGATGACAAGGGAGTGGTACATTGTGATGATAAGGGCATGTAGCATTGTGATGACTGGGGTCATGGAACATTGTGATGACAAGTGTGAGGGAGTATTGTGATGACAAGTGATGGAACATTGTGATATCAGTGGTGAGAGATCATTTTCATGAGAAGTGCATGGAGCTTAGTGATGACAAGTTTTATGGAGCATTGTGATGACAAGGATGTGGAGCATTGTGATGACAAGCACATGACGCCTTGTGATGACATGTGTCATGGAGCATTGTGCTGACAAGCTCATGGAGCATTGTGATGACAAGTGTCATGGAGCATTGTGCTGACAAAGTCATGGAGCATTGTGATGCCAAGGGTCACAGAGCATAGTGATGAAAAGTTCATGGACCATTGTGATGACAAAGGTCATAAAGCATTGTGATGACTGGAGTCATGGAGCATTGTGATGACAGGGGTCATGGAGCATTGTGATGATAGGGACATGGAGCATTGTTCTGAAAAGTTTCATGGATTATTGTGATGACATTGGGCATGGCACCTTGTGATGACAAGGGAATGGAGCTTTGTGATGACAAGGTCATGGATTATTGTGAAGACAGGTGTCAGGGAGCATTGTGATGACATATATCATGGTGCATTGTGAGGACAATGGCTTGCAGCATTGTGATGACAAGTGTAATGGAGGAATTTGATGACAAAGGTAATGGAGCATTGTGAAGACAAGGGCTTGGAGCATCGTGATGACAAGGGTCATAGAGCATTGTGATGACAAGTGCATGGATAATTGTGATGACAAGAGCATGTAACATTGTGATGAGAAGTATCATGGAGCATTGTGATCACAGGGACAAGGAGAATTGTGATGACAAGGGACCTGGAGCATTGTGATTACCAGGGCATTGAGCATTGTGATGGCAAGACTGTGGAGCATTGTGATGAGAAGGTCATGGGTAATTGTGATGACGACCTTCATGGAGCACTGTAATGACAAGGGGAATGGAGCATTGTGATGACAGGGGTCATGGATCATTTTGATGACAGGGCTCATGGAGCCGTCTTATGAAAGCTTGTGGAGTATTGTGATGACACTGGCATGGAGCATTGTGATGAAAAAGGCATGGAGCCTTGTCATGACAGGGTTCAAGGAGCATACTGACGACAAGTGTCAGGGAGCATTGTGATGACAAGTGTATTGAGCATTGTGATGACAAAGGTCATGGAACATTGTGATGAGAAGTGCATGGATAATTGTGATGACGAGCCTCATGGGTCGTTGTGATTACAAGTGTTATGGAGCATTGTGATCACAAGGGTTTGGAGAATTGTGATGACAGAGGTCATGGAGCATTTTGATTTCATTGTGATGAAAACAGCATGAAGCATTATGATGAAGCACATGGTTCGTTGTGATGACAGGGTTCATGGAGCATTGAGATGAAAAGTGGTATGGAGTATTGTGATTACTCGGGTCATGGAGCCTTGTGATGACAAGGCCGTGGAGCATTGTGATGACAGGAGTGAGGGAGTATTGTGATGACTAGTGATGGAACATTGTGATATCAGTGGTGAGAGAGCATTTTCATGAGAAGTGCATGGAGCACTGTGATGACAATGTTTATGGAGCATTGTGATGACAAGGATGTGGAGCATTGTGTTGACATCGCTTGGCCCACTGTGATCACATCGGTCATGGAGCATTGTGCTGACAAGCTCATGGAGCATTGTGATGACAAGTGTCATGGAACATTGTGCTGACAATGGCATGGAGCATTGTGATGCCAAGGGTCACAGAGCATTGTGATGAAAAGTTCATGGAGCATTGTGGTGACAAAATTCACAGAGACTTGTGATGATGAGGGCATGGACCATTGTGATGACAAAGTCTTGAAACATTGTGATGACTGGAGTCACGGAGCATTGTGATGACAGGTGTCATGGCGCATTGTGATGACAAGTTCATGGAGCATTGTGATGACAGGGGCATGGAGCATCGGTCTGAAAAATACCATGGATTATTGTGATGACAGTGGGCATTGCGCATTGTGATGACAAGGGCATGGAGCACTGTGAAGAAAAGGTCATGGAGGACTGTGAAGTCAGGTGTCAGGTAGCATTGTGATGACCTATGTCATTGTGCATTGTGATGACAATGGCATGGAGCATTGTGATGAAAAGTGTCATGGAGGATTGTGATGACAAAGGTAATTGAGCATTGTGATGACAATGGTCATGGAGCACTGTGATGAGAAGTGTCATGGAGCATTGTGATGACAAGGGCATGGAGCATTGTGATGACTAGGGCCATTGAGAATTTTGATCCCAACGTCGTGAAACATTGTGATGACAAGCACGTGGAACTTGCTATGACAGCTGTCATGGAGCATTGTGATGACATGGACGTGGAGAAATGTGATGACAAGGGACATGGAGCACTGTGATGACCAGGGCATTGAGCATTGTGATCGCAAGACCGTAGAGCATTGTGATGAGAAGGTCATGGATATTTGGGATGACGAGCGTCAGGGAGCGCTGTAATGACAAGGGAAATGAGCATTTTGATGACAGGTGTCATGGATCATTGTGATGACAGGGGTCATGGAGCATTCTGATGACAAGCTTGTGGAGTATTGTGATGACACTGGCATGGAGCATTGTGATGAAAAGGGCATGGAGCATTGTTATGAAAAAGGCATGGAGCCTTTTCATTACAGGGTTCAAGGAGCATTCTGACGACAAGTGTCAGGGAGCATTGTGTTGACAAGTGTATTTAGCATTGTGATGAGAAATTTCATGCAGCATTGTAATGACAGGCATCATGGAGCTTTGTGATGACAAGTGTTATGGAACATTGTGATCACAAGGGTTTGTAGCATTGTGATGACAGAGGTCATGGATCATTTTCATTTCAAGTAGCATGGAGCATTTTAATGACAAGAGCATGAAGAAATGTGAACCCAAGGTTCACCTAGGATTTTTATGACAATGGGAATGGAGTATTGTGATGACAAGTGCATGGAGCATTGTGAAGACAATGTCATGAAGCATTTTGCTGACATAGGCTTGGAGCATTTTGATTGCAAATGTCATGGAGCACTGTGATGACAAGCGTCATGGAGCATTGTGATTACAGGGATCATGGAGCATTTGGATGGCAAGGGCATGGATCATCGTGATGACAAGGGTCATGGAGCATTTTGATGAAAAGAGTCCCGGATCATTGTGTTGTCAGGGGTCATGGAGCATTGTGATGACAGTGGTAATGGAGCATTGTGATGACAGGGTTCAAGGAGCATTGTTATGAGAAGGTCGTAGAGCATTGGGCTAAAAATGTGCCCGGAATATTGTGAAGGCGGGGGTCATGGAGCATTGTGATGACAAGCGAATGGAGCATTGTGGTGAGTAGGTACTGAAGCATTGTGATGAGAAAACATTGGAGCCTTGTATTGACGAGTCTCATGAAGCATTCTGATGATAAGGGGCATGGAGAATTGTGATTACATGGGTCTTGGAACATTGTGAAGAACAGGGCATGGATCATTTTGATGAAAAAGGCATGGAGCCTTGTCATGACAGGGATCAAGGAGCATAATGACGGCAAGTGTCAGGGAGCATTGTGATGACAAGTGTATTGAGCATTGTGATGACAAAGGTCATGGAGCATTGTGATGAGAAGACCATTGATAATTGTGATGACGAGCGTCATGGGGCGCTGTGATGACAAGTTTTATGAAACACTGTGATCACAAGGGTTTGGAACATTGTGATGACATAGGTCATGGAGCGTATTGATTTCATTGTAATGAAAATAGCATGAAACATTATGATGATGGACATGGTTCATTGTGATGACAGGGTTCATGGAGCACGGAGATGAAAAGGGGCATGGAGCATTGTGATTACAGGTGTCTTGGAGCATTGTGATGAGAAGGTCATGGAGCATTGGACTGCAAATGTTCATAGAGCATTGTGATTAAAGGGGTCATGGGGAACTATGATGACAAGGGTCATGGAGCATTGTGATGACAAGCGTCACGGAACATACTGATTAAAGGTGTCATGTGGCATTGCGATTACAAGGGCATGGATCACTGTGATGACAAGTGTCATGGAGATTTTTGATGACAAGATTCCCGGATCATTGTGTTGTGAGGGATCATGGAGCGCGGGGATGACAGTGTTCATGGAGCATTGTGATGACAGGGGTCATGGTGCATTGTGATGAGAAGGTCATGGATCATTTGGCTGAAAATATTCATGGAGTATTGTGATGACAGGGGTCATGGAGCATTGTGATGACAAGGGAATGGAGCATTGTGATGACAAGGTCCTGGAGAATTGTGTTGAGAATACCATGGTGTCTTGTGATGACATGTCTCATGGAACATTCTGATGAAAAGCAGCATGGAGCATTATAATTAAAGGGGTCTTGGAGCATTGAGATGACAAAGGCATGGAGCATGGTGATGAGAAGGCCATGGAGCATTCTGATGACATGCGTCATGGAGCTTTCTGAAGACAAGCACATGGAGCATTGTGATTACCTGGGTCGTGGAGCATTGTGATGAAAATGGCATGGATCATTGTGATGAAAAATGCATGGAGCCTTGTCATGACAGGGTTCAAGGAGCACACTGAGGACAAGTGTCAGGGAGCACTGAGATGACAAGTGTATTGAGCATTGTGATGACAAAGGTCATGGAGCATTGTGATGAGAGGAGCATGGATAATTGTGTTGAGGAGCGTAATGGGGAGTTGTGATGCCAAGTGTTATGGAAAATTGTGATCACAAGGGTTTGGAGCATTTTGGTGTCAGAGGTCATGGAGCATTTTGATTTCATTGTGATGACAATAGGATGAAGCATTATTATGATGGGCATGGTGCATTGTGATGACAGGGTTCATGCAGCATTGAGATGAAAAGTGGCATGGAACATTGTGATGACAAATTTCACGAAGCATTGTGATGACTGGAGTCATGGAGCATTGTGATGACAGGGGTCATGGAGCATTGTGATGACAAGGGCATGGAGCATTGGGATGAAAGGGGCATGGAGCATTGGTCTGACATGTTTCATAGATTATTGTGATGACAGAGGGCATGGTATATTGTGATAACTAGCGCATGGAGCATTGTGATGACATGGTCATTGATTATTGTGAAGAAATATGTCAGGGAGCATTGTGGTGACATATGTCACGGTGCATTGTGATGACAATGGCATTGAGCATTGTGATGCCAAGTCTCATGGAGAAATGTGATGACAAATGTAATGGAGCATTGTGATGACAAGGGCTTGGAGCATTGTGATGACAAGGGTAATGGAGCATTGTGATGACAAGGGAATGGATCATTGTGATCACAAGGGTCATGGAGCATTTTGATGACAAAAGTCCCGGATCATTGTGTTGTCAGGGTTGATGGAGCATTGTGATGACATGGGTCATGGAGCATTGTGATGACAGGGTTCATGGGGCATGTTGATGAGAAGGTCATAGAGAATTTGGCTGAAAATGTTCATGGAGTATTGTGGTGACAGAGGTCATGGGGCATTTTGATGACAAGGGAATGGAGCATTTTGATGAAAATATCATGGAGCATGGTAATGACAAGCCCATGGAGCATTCTGAAGACATTCGTCATGAAGCTGTGTGATGACAACGGCATGGAGCATTGTGATTACAGGGGTCTTGGAGCATTGTGAGGAAAAGGGCATGGATCATTGTGATGAAAAATGCATGAAGCCTTGTCATGTCAGGGTACAAGGAGCATACTGACGACAAGTGTCAGGGAGCATTGTGATGTCAAGTGTATTGAGCATTGTGATGACAAGTGATTGAGCATTGTGATGACAAGGTCATGGAGTATTGTGAAGACAGGTGTCAGGGAACATTGTGATGACATATATCATGTTCCATTGCGATGACAATGGCATGGGGCATTGTGATGCCAAGTGTCATGGAGGATTGTGATGACAAAGATAATGGGCATTGTGATGATTAGGGCTTGGAACATTATGATGACAAGGGACATTGAGAATTTTGATGAGGGGGTCGTGAAGCATTGTGATGACAAGGTCCTGGAGCATTGTGATGAGAAGACCATGGAGCCTTGTGATGACAAGTCTCATGGAGCACACTGATGACAAGGGGCATGGAGCATTGTGATTACAGGGGTCTTGGAGCATTGTGATGACAAGGGTCATGGAGCCTTGTGATGACAAGGCCGTGGAACATTGTCATGACAGGGGTGAGGGAGTACTGTAATGACTAGTGATGGAACATTTTGATATCAGTGGTGAAAGAGCATTTTGATGAGAAGTGCATGGAGCTTTGTCATGACAATGTTTACGGAGCTTTGTGATGATAAGGTTGTGGAACATTGTGATGACAAGTGCATGGCACATTGTGATGACATGGGTCATGGAGCATTATTCTGACAAGCGCATGGAGCATTGTGATGCCAAGGGTCATGGAGCACACTGCTGACAAAAGCATGGAGCATTGTGATGACAAGGGTCACAGAGCATTGTTATGAAAAGTTCATGGAGCATTATGGTGACAAATTTCAAAGAGCACTGTGATGAGGAGGGCATGGACCATTGTGATGACAAAGGTCATGAAGCAATGTGATGACTGGAGTCACGGAGCACTGTGATGACAAAGGAATGGAGCATTGTGATGATAGGGGCATGGAGCACTGGTCTGAGAAGTTTCATGGATTATTGTGATGATAGTGGGCATGGCACATTGTGATGACAAGGGCATGGAGCATTGTTATGACCAGGTCATGAGTACTGTGAAGACAGGTGTCAGGGAGCATTGTGATGACATATGTCATGGTGCATTGTGATGACAATGGCATGGAGCATTGTGAAGCCAAGTGTCATGGAGGATTGTGATGACAACGGTAATGGAGCATTGTGATGAAAAGGGCCATTGAGAATTGTGATGACAAGTTCGTGAAGCACTGTGATGAAAAGCACATGGAGCTTGCTATGACAGGGGTCATGGAGCATTGCGATGACAAGTGCATGGAGAATTGTGATGACAAGAGCATGTAACATTGTGATGAGAAGTGTCATGGAGCATTGTGATGGCAAGACCGTGGAGCACTGTGATGTGAAGACCATGGATAATTGTGATGACGAGCGCCATGGAGCATTGTGATGACAAGGGCCATTGAGAATTTTGATGCCAACGTCTTGAAGCATTGTGATGACAAGCACACGGAACTTGCTATGACAGGGGACATGGTGCATTGCGATGAAAAGTGCATGGAGAATTGTGATGACAAGTGTATTGTGCATTGTGATGACAAAGTTCATGGAGCATTGTGATGACACGGGCATGGAGTATTATGATGACAGGTATCATGGAGCTTTGCAATGACAAGTGTTGTGGAACAATGTGATCACAAGGCTTTGGAGCATTGTGATGATAGAGGTCAGGGATTATTTTGATTTCAAGGAGCATGGAGCATTGTGATGAAAGGGGTCATGGAGCATTGTGATAAGAATATCATAGAGAATTGGGCTTAAAATATTAATGGAGTATTGTGATGACATGGTTCTTGGAGCATTGTGATAACACGGGCATGGAGAATTGTGATGAGAAGGCCACAGTGCATTCTGATGACATGCGTCATGGAGGTTTGTGATGATAAGGGCAAGGAGCATTGTGATTACAGGGGTCTTGGAGCATTGTGATGAATAGGGCATGGAGCCTTGTCATGACAGGATTCAAGGAGCATACTGATGACAAGCGTCTGGGAGCATTGTGATGACAAGTGTATTGAGCATTGTTTTAACAAAGTTCATGGAGCATTGTGATGAGAAGACCATGGATAACTGTGATGAGGAGCGTCATGGGGCATTGTGATGACAAGTGTTATGGAACATTGTGATCACAAGGGTTTGGAGCATTGTGATGACAGAGGTCATGTAGCATTTTGATTTCATTGTGATAACAAAAGCATGAAGCATTATGATGATGGGTATGGTGCACTGTTTTGACAGGGTTCATGGAGCATTGAGATGAAAAGAGGAATGGAGCATTGTGATTACAGGTGTCTTGAAGCATTGTGATGAGAAGGGAATGGAGCATTGTGAATGAGAAGGGCATGGGGCATTCTGATGATATGCGCCATGGAGCTTTGTGATGACAAGTGCATGGAGCATTGTGATTACAGGGTCTTGGAGCATTGTGATCACAAGGGTCATGGAGTCTTGTGATGACAAGGCCGTGGAACCTTGTGATGTCAGGTGTCATGGAGCATTGTTATGACAGGAGTAATGGAGCATTGTGATGACAAGGGCATCAGCATTGGTCTGAAGAGTTTCAAGGATTATTGTGATGAGAGTGGGCATGGAGCATTGTGATGACAAGGTCATGTAACACTGTGTTACATGGGTCATGGAGCATTGTAATGACAAGGTCATGGAGCATTGCGATGAGAAGGGCATGGAGCATTGGTATCACAAGCATCATGGAACTTTGTGATGACAAGTGCATGGAGCAATTTGATGAGAGGGTTCATAGAGCATTGTGATGACAATGGCATGGAGCATTGTGATGCCAAACGTTATGGAACTTTGTGATGACAAATGTCATGGAGCAATTTGATGACAAGGGCATGTAGCATTTTGATTAGAAGGGCAGGGAGCATTGTGATGACATGGTCATGGAGAAATTTGATGAAAAGTGTCATGGAACATTTTGATTAGAGGGGTTATAGAATATTGTGATGTCATGGGTCATGGAGCAGTGTGATGAAAAGGGTCATGGAACATTTTGATGACAGGGGTTATGGAACATTGTAATGTCAGTGGTCATCGAACATTGTGATGATAAGTGCATGTAGCATTTTGATGACAGGTGTCGTGGAACATTGTGATGACAGGGGTGATGGAGTATTGGGATGACTAATGATGGAAAACTGTGATATCAGTGGTGAGAGAGCATTTTGATGAGAAGTGCATGGAGCATTGTGATGACAAGTTTTATGGAGCATTGTGATGACAAGAATGAGGAGCATTGTGATGACAAGTACAGGGTGCATTGTGATGACAAGGATGTGGAGCACTGTGATGACAAGTACATTGTGCACTGTGATGGCATGGGTCATGCAGCATTGTGATGAAAAGCACATGGAGCATTGTGATGACAAGGGTCATGGAGAATTGTAATGAAAAGTTCATGGAGCATTCTGGTGACACATGTCACAGAGACTTGTGATGACGAGGGCATGGACCATTTTGATGAGAAAGGTCATGAAGCATTGTGATCACTGGGGTCACGGAGCATTGTGATGACGGTTCATGGAGCATTGTGATGACAAGGGCATGGAGCATTGTGATTACAGGGGCATGGAGCATTGTGACGACAGGGGCATGGAGCATTGGTCTTACAAGTTTCATGGATTATTGCGATGACAGTGGGAATGGCGCATTGTGATGACAAGGGCATGGAGCATTGTAATGACAAGGTCAAGCAGTATTTGAAGACAGGTGTCTGGGAGCATTTTGAAGACATATGTCATGGCCCATTGTGATGACAATGCCATGGAGCGTTGTGATGCCAAGTGTCATGGAGGTTTGTGATGACACAGGTAATGGAGCATTGTGATGACAAGGGCTTGGAGCCTTGTGATGACAAGGTTCATAGCGCACTGTGCTGAGAATGGCATGGAGCATTGTGATGACAATTGTCATGGAGCATTGTACTGAGAAAAGCTTGGAGCATTGTGATGACAACGGTCACAGACCATTATGATGAAAATTTCATGGAGCATTGTAGTGACAAATGTCACAGAGCCTTGTGGAATCGAGGGCATGGACCATTGTGATGACAAAGGTCATGAAGCATTGTGATGACTGGAGTCATGGATCATTGTGATGACAGGGCACATGGAGCATTGTGATTGCAAGGGCATGGATCATGATGATGACAAGGGTCATGGAGCATTTTGATGACAAGTGTCCCGGATCATTGTGTTGTCTGGTGTCATGGAGCGTTGTGATGACAGGGGTCATGGAGCATTGTGATGACAGGGGTCATGGAGCATTGTGATCAGAAGTTCATGGAGCATTGGACTGACAGTGTTCATTGAGTATTGTGATGGCATGGGTCATGGAGCATTGTGATGACAATGGAATGGAGCATTGTGAAGACAAGGTCCTGGAGCATTGTGAGGAGAAGGCCATGGAACCTTGTGATGACAGGTATCATGGAGAATTCTGATGAAAAGGGGCATGGAGCATTGTGATTACATGGGTCTTGGAGCATTGTGAAGAATAGGGCATGGATGATTGTGATGAAAGAGCATGGAGCCTTGTCATGAGAGGGTTCAAGGAGTATACTAACGACAAGTGTCAGGGAGCATTTTGATGACAAGTGTATTGAGCATTGTGATGAGAAGACCATGGATAATTGTGATGTTGAGCGTCATGGGGAGTTGTGATGACAAGTGTTATGGAACATTGTGAACTCAAAGGTTTGGAGCACTGTGATGACAGAGGTTATGGTGCATTTTGATTTCATTGTGATGACAATAGCATGAAGCATTATGATGATGGGCATGGTTCTTTGTGATGACAGAGTTCATGGAGCATTTTGATGAAAAGGGCATGGAACATTGTGATGAGAAGGCCATGGAGCTGTCTGATGACATGCGTCATGGTGCTTTGTGATGACAAGAGCATGGAGCAGTGTGATTACAGGGTTCTTGGGGCATTGTGATGACAAGGGTCATGGAGGCTTGTGATGACAAGGCCGTGGAACATTGTCATGACAGGGGTGTGGGGGTATTTTAATGACTAGTGACGGAACATTTTGATATCTGTGGTGAAAGAGCATTTTAATGAGAAGGGCATGGAGCTTTGCAATGACAAGGTTTATGGAGCATTGGTCTGTGAAATATCATGGATTATTGTGATGAAAGTGTGCATGGCGCATTTTGATGACAAGGGCATGGAGCATTGTTATGATCAGGTCATGGATTACTGTGAAGACAGGTATCAGGGAGTATTGTGATGACATATGTCCTGGTGCATTGTGATGACAATGTCATGGAGCATTGTGAAGCCAAGTGTCATGGAGGATTGTGATGACAAAAGTAATGGAGCATTGTGATGACAAGGGCCATTGAGAATTCTGATGACTAGGTCGTGAAGCATAGTTATGACAAGCGCATGGAGCTTGCTATGACATGGGTCATGGAGCATTGCGATGACAAATACATGGAGCATTGTGATTAGAGGCGTCTTGGAGCATTGTGATGACAAGGGCATGGAGCATGGTGATGACAATGCCATGGAGCATTCTGATGATATGCGTCCTGGAGATTTGTGATGACAAGCACATGGAGCATTGTGATTACAGGGGTCTTGGAACATTGTGATGAAAAGTGCATGGATCATTCTGAGGAAAAGGCAAAGAGCCTTGTCATGACAGGTTTCAAGTAGCATACTGAAGACAAGTGTCAGGGAGCATTGTGATGACAAGTGTATTGAGCATTGTGTTGACAAATGTCATGGAGCATTTTGATGAGGAGACCATGGATAACTATGATGAAGAGTGTAAGGCGCATTGTGATGACAAGTGTTATGGAACATTTTGATCAGAAGGATTTGGAGCATTGTGATGGCAGATGTCATGGAGCATTTTGATTTCATTGTGATGACAATAGCATGAAGCATTATGATGATTGGCATGGTGCATTTTGATGACAGTGTTCATGGGGAATTGAAATGAAAAGGGGTATGGAGCATTGTGATTACAGCGGTCTTGGAGCATTGTGATGACAATGTTCATGGATCCTTGTGATGACAACACCGTGGAACATTGTGATGGCAGGGTTAATGGAGCATTGTTATGACAGGTGCAATGGAGCATTGTGATGACAAGGGCATGGAACATTGGTTTTAAATGTTTCATGTATTATTGTGATGAGTGTGGGCATGGAGCATTGTGATGACAAGGGCAGGGAACACGCTGATACATGGGTCATGAGGATTGTAATGACAAGGCATGCATCATTGTGATGAGAAAGGAATTGAGCATTGTGATGACAAGCGTCATGGAGTTTTGGGATGACAAGTGCATGGAGTAATGTGATAAGATGTTTCATGGAGCATTGTGATGACAATGGAATGGAACATTGTGATGCCAAGTGTCATGGAGCTTTGTGATGACAAATGTAATGGAGCATTTTGATGACAGGGGCGTGGTGCATTGTGATGAGTAGAGCAGGGAGCATTCTGATGACAGGTTCATTGAACAATTTGATGGAAAGCGTCAGGGAATATTTTGATGACAGGGGTTATGGAACATTGTGATGTCAGTGGTCATGGAGCATTGTGATGATAAGGGCATGTAGCATTTTGATGACAGGGGTCATGGAACATTGTGATGACAGTGTTGAGGGAGTATTGTGATGACTGGTGATGGAACATTGTGATATCAGTGGTGAGAGAGCATTTAGATGAGAAGTGCATGGAGCATGGTGATGACAAGGTTTATGGAAAATTGTGATGACAAGGTTGTGGGGCATTTTGATGAGAATGCCAAGGAGCATTCGGATGACATGCGTCATGGAGCTTTGTGATGACAAGTCCATGGAGCATTGCGATTAAAGGGTTCTTGGAGAATTGTGATAACAAGGGTCATGGAGCCTTGTGATGATGAGGCCTTGGAACATTGTCATTGCAGGGGTCATGGAGCATTGTTATGACACGGGTAATGGAGCCTTTTGATGACAAGTGCATGGTGCATTGATGTGACAAGTTTTATGGATTATTGCGATGAGAGTGGGCATGGAGCATTGTGATGACAAGGGCACGGAACACGGTGATACATGGACCATGGAACATTGTAATGACAAGGGCCTGCAGCATTGTGATGAGAATGGCATCGAGCAGTGTGATGACAAGCGTCATGGAGCATTGTGATGACAAGGGCATTGAGCAATGTGATGAGAGGGTTCAGGGAATATTGTGATGACAATGGCATGGAGCATTGTGATGCCAAGGGTCATGGAGCACTTGGATGACAAGCGTCACGGAACATTCTGATTACAGGGGTCATGGAGAATTGGAATGACAAGCGCATGGATCATTGTGATGACAAGTGTCATGGAGCATTTTGATGACAAGTGTCCCAGATCATTGTGCTGTCAGGGGTCATGGAGCGCTGTGTTGACAGTGGTCATGGAGCATTGTGATGACAGGGGTAATGGAGCATTGTGATGGCAAGGGCATGGATCATTGTGATGAGAAGGCCATGGAGCATTCTGATGACATGCATATGGAGCTTTGTGATGACAAGGGCATGGAGCATTGTGATTACAGGGGTCATGGAACATTGTGATGACAGGGGTGAGGGAGTTTACTGATGACTAGTGATGGAATATTGTGATATCAGTTGTGAGAGAGCATTTTGATGAGAAGTGCATGGTGCATTGGATGACAAGGTTTATGGAGCACTGTGATGACAAGGTTGTGGAGCATTGTGATGACAAGCACATGACACATTGTGATGACATGGGTCATGGAGCATTGTGCTGAGAAGCGCATGGCGCTTTGTGATGACAAGGGTCATGGAGCATTGTGATGAAAAGTTCATGGAACATTGTGGTGACAAAGGTCACAGAGACTTCTGATGACCAGGGCATGGACCACTGTGATGTCAAAGGTCATGAAGCATTGTGATGACTGGTGTCACGGAGCATTGTGATGACAGGGTTCATGGTGCATTGTGATGACAACGGCGTGGAGCACTGTGATGATAGGGGCATGGAGAATTGGTCTGACAACTATCATGGATTATTGTGATGAGTGTAGGCATGGTGCATTGGGAAGACAAGGGCATGGAGCATTGTGATGACAAGGGCATGGATCATTGTGATGACAAGGTCATGGAGTATTGTGAAGACAGGTGTCAGGGAGCATGGTGATGACATATGTCATGGTCCATTGTGATGACAATGGCATGGAGGATTGTGACGACAAGAGCATGTAACATGGTGATGAGAAGTGTCATGGAGCATTGTGATGACAAGGGACATGGAGCATTGTGATGTCCAGGGCATGGAGCATTGTGATGGAAAGACCATGGAGCATTGTGATGGCAAGACCATGGAGCATTTTGAAGACGAGTGTCATCGAGCACTGTAATGACACGTGGCATGGAGAATTGTGATGACAGGTGTCATGGATCATTGTTATGACAAGGGACATGGAGCATTCTGATGATAAGCTTATGGAGTATTGTGCAGACAAAGGCAAGGAGCATTGTGATGAAAAGGTTCACAGAGCATTGTGACGAAAAGTTCATGGAGCACTGTGGTGACAAATGTCACTGAGCCTTGTGATGACGAGGGCATGGCCCATTGTGATGACAAAGGTCATGAAGCATTGTGATGACTGGTGTCACGGAGCATTGTGATGTCAAGGGCATGAAGCATTGTGATAACAGTGGCATGGAACATTGGTCTGTCAAGTTTCATGGATTATTTTGATGACAGTGGGCAAGGCACATTGTGATGACAAGGACATGGAGAATTGTGATGACAAAGTCAAGTGTATTGTGAAGACAGGTGTCAGGGAACTTTCTATTGACATATGTCATCGTCCATTGTGATGACAATGGCATGGAGCATTTTGATGCCAAGTGTCATGGAGGATTGTGATGACAAAGGTAATGGAGCATTGTGATGACAAGGGCTTGGAGCATTGTGATGACAATGGCCATTGATAATTATGATGACAAGGTCATGAAGCGTTGTGATAAAAAAACATATGGAGCTTTCTATGACAGGATTCATGGAGCATTGCGATGACAACTGCATGGAGAATTGTGATGAAAAGATCATGTAACATTGTGATGAAAAGTGTCATGGATCCTTGTGATGGCAATACCGTGGAGCACTGTGATGAGAAGACCATGTATAATTGTGATGACGCACATCATGGAGCACTGTAATGACAAGGGGCAAGGAGCATTTTGATGACATGTGTCATGGAGCATTTTGATAGCAGGTGTCATGGAGCATTGTGATGACAGGTGTTATGGATCATTCTGATGACAAGCTTGTGGAGTATTGTGATGACAATGGCATGGAGCATTGTGATGCAAAGGGCATGGAGCATTGTGATGAAAAAGGCATGGAGCCTTTTCATGACAGGGTTCAAGGAGCATTCTGACAACAAATGTCAGGGAGTATTGTGATGACAAGTGTATTGAGCATTGTGATGAAAAAGGTCATGGAGCATTGTGATGACAAGGGCATGGAGTATTGTTATGACAGGCATCCTGGAGTGTTGTGAAGACAAGTGTTATGGAACAATGTGATCACAATGATTTGGAACATTGTGATGACAGAGGTCACGGATCATTTTGATTTCAAAGAGCATGGAGAATTGTAATGATAGGGGTATTGGAGCATAGTGATGAGAAGTTCATGGAGCATTGGGCTGAAAATGTTCTTGGAGTATTGTTATGAAAGGGGTCATGGAGCATTGTGATGACAAGGGAATGGAGCATTGTGATGACAAGGTCCTGGAGCATTGTGATGAGAAGACAATGGAGCATTGTGATGACAAGTCTCATGGAGCATTCTGATGAAAAGGGTCATGGATCATTATGATGACAGTGGACTTGGAGCATTGAGATGACAAGCTCATGGAACATAGTGATGAGAAGGCCATGGAGCATTCTGATGACATGCATCATGGAGCTTTCTGATGACAAGAGCAAGGAACATTGAGATTAGAGTGGTCTTGGAGCATTGTGATGACAAGGGCATGGATCATTGTGATGAAAAATGCAAGGAGCCTTGTCATGAAAGGGTTCAAGGAGCATTCTGATGACAAGTGTCATGGAGCATTGTGATGACAAGTGTATTGAGCATTGTGATGACAAAGATCATGGAGCACTGTGATGAGAAGTCCATGGATAAATGTGATGACCAGAGTCATGGGGCATTGTGATGACAAGTGTTATGGAACATTGTGATCACAAGGGTTTGGAGCATTGTGATGACAGAGGTCATGGAGCATTTTAATTTCATTTTGACGACAATAGTATGAAGCATTTTGATGATGGGTATGGTGCATTCTGATGACAGGGTTCATGGAGCATTGAGATGAAAAGGGGCAGGGAGCATTGTCATTACAGGAGTCTTGGAGCATTGTGATGACAAGGGTATGGAGCATCGTGAATGAGAAGGCCATGGAGCATTCTGATTACATGTGTCATGGATCTTTGTGATGACATGGGTATGGAGAATTGTGATTACATTGTCTTGGAGCATTGTTATGAAAAGTGGCATGGAGTCTTGTGATGACAAGGTCGTGGAACCTTGTGTGGGCAGGTGTCATGTAGCAGTGTTATGACAGTGGTAAAGGTGTGTTGTGATGACAAGGGCATGGAGAATTGTTCTGAAAAGTTTCATGGATTATTGTGATGACAAGGGCACGGAACACTTTGATACATGGGTCATGGTGGATTGTAATGACAAGGGCATGTAGCATTGTGATGAGAAGGGCATCAAGCATTTGGATCACAAGCGTCATGGAGCTTTTTGATGACAAGGGCATGGAGCAATGTGATGAGAGGCTTCATGGAGCATTGTGATGACAATGGCATGGAGCATTGTGATGATGAGGGCATGGAGCATCGTAAATGAGAAGTCCATGGAGCATTCTGGTGACATGCGTCATGGAGCTTTGTGATGACAAGTGTATGGGGAATTGTGATTACAGTGTCTTGGAACATTGTGATGACAAGTGTCATGGAGTCTTGTGATGACAAGGCCGTGGAACATTTTGATGGCAGGGGTCATGGAGCATTGTTATGACAGGGGTAATGGAGCATTGTGATGACAAGGGCATGGAGCACTGGTCTGAAATATTTCATGGATTATTATGATGAGAGTGGGCATGGAGCATTGTGATGACAAGGGCACAGAACACTTTGATACATGGGTCATGGAGGATGGTAATGACAAGGGCGCAGAACACTTTGATACATGGGTCATGGAGGATTGTAATGACAAGGGCATGGAAAATTGTGATGAGAAAGGCATCGAGCATTGGGATCACAAGCGTCATGGAGCTTTGTGATGACAAGTGCATGGAGCAATGTGATGAGAGGCTTCATGGAGCATTGTGATGACTATGGCATGGAGCATTGTGATGCCAAGGGTCATGGAGTTTTGTGATGACAAAGGTCATGGAGCATTTTGATGACGAGGTCATGGTGTGTTGTGATGAGAAGTGCAGCGAGCATTGTGATAATAGGTTCATGGAGCAATTTGATGAAAAAGGTCATGGAACATTTTGATGAGAGTTGTGATGGAAAATTGTGATGACAAGCGTCATGAAGCATTGAGATGAAATGGGTAATGTAGCATTTTGATGACAGGGGTTATGGAACATTGTGATGGCAGGTGTCATGGAGCATTTTGATGATAAGTGCATGTAGCATTGTGATGATATGTGTCATGGAACATTGTGATGACAGCGGAGAGGGAATATTGTGAAGACTAGTGATGGAATATTGTGATACCAGTGGTGAGAGGGCATTTTGATGAGACGTGCATGGAACATTTTAATGACAAGGTGTATGGAGCATTGTGATGACTATGATGTGGAGCACTGTGATGACAAGCGCATGGTACATTGTGATGCCATGGTCAAGGAGCATTGTGATGACAAGCGCATGGAGCATTGTGATGACAAGTGTCATGGATCATTGTGCTGACAAATGCATGGTGCATTGTGATGACAAGGGTCACAGAGCATTGTGATGAAATGTTCATGGAGCATTGTGGTGACAAATGACACAGAGCCTTGTGTGACAAGGGCATGGACCGTTCTGATGACAAAAGTCATGAAGCACTGTGATGACTGGAGTCACGGAGCATTGTGATGACAGGGGTCATGGAGCATTGTGATGACAGGATTAATGAGGCATTGTGATGAGAAGGTCATGGAGCATTGGGCTGAAAATATTCAAGGAGTATTGTGATGACAGGGGTCATGGGGCAATTTGATGACAAGGGAAAGGAGCATTGTGATGAAAAGTGCATGGAGCATGGTGATGAGAAGGCCATGGAGCATTCTGAATACATATGTCATGAAGCTTTGTGATGACAAGGGCATGGAGCATTGTGATTACAGGGGTCTTAGAGCATTGTCAGGAAAAGGGCATGGATCATTGTGATGAAAAAGGCATGGAGCCTTGTCATGACATGTTTCAAGGAGCATACTGACGACAAGTGTCAGGGAGCATTGTGATGACAAGTGTATTGAGCATTGTGATGACAAAGGTCATGGAGTATTGTGAATAGAAGGCCATGGATAATTGTGATGATGAGCGTCATGGGGCGTTGTGATGACAAGTGTTATGGAACATTGTGATCACAAGGGTTTGGAGCATTGTGATAACAGAGGTCATTGAGCATTTTGATTTCATTTTGATGACAATAGCATGAAGCATTATGATGATGGGCATGGTGCATTGTGATGACACAGGTCATGGGGCATTGTGCGGACAAGCGCATGGAGCATTGTGATGACAATGGTCATGAAGCATTGTGCTGACAAAGGTATGGAGCATAGTGATGACATGGGTAAGAGAGCATTGTGATGAAAATTTCATGGAGCATTGTGGTGATAAATATCAGAGAGCCTTTTGATGACGAGTGCATGGACCATTGTGTTGACAAAGGTCATGAAGCATTGTGATGACTGGAGTCACGGAGCATTGTGATGACAAGGTCCTGGATCATTGTGATGAGAGGACGATGTAGCCTTGTGATGACAATTCTCATGGAGCATTCTGATGAAAACTGGCATGGAGCATTGTGATTAGAGGGGTCATGGAGCATTTGATGAAAATGGCATGGAGCATTGTGATGTCAAGGTTCATGGAACTTTGCTTATGACAATGTTCATGGAGCATTTTGATGACAAGGTCGTGGTGCATTGTGATGAGAAGGGCAGGGAGCATTGTGATGACAGTGTCAGGGAGCAATTTGATGAAAAGGATCATGGAATATTTTGAAGACAGTGGTTATGGAACATTGTTATATCAGGGCTCATGGAGCACTGTGATGAAAAGTGTCATGGAGCATTTTGATGACAGGGGTTATGGAACATTTTGATGTCATGGTTCATGGAGCATTGTGATGATAAGATCATGTAGCATTGTCATGACAGGGATCATGGAACATTGTGATGTCAGGGGGGAGAGAGCATTTTGATGAGAAGTGCATGGAGAATTGTGATGACAAGGTTTTTGGAGCACTGTATCGACAAGGATGTGGAGCATTGTGATGACAAGCGCATGGCGCATTGTGATGACATGGGTTATGGAGCATTGTGCTGACAAGTGCGTGGAGCATTGTGATGACAAGGGTCATGTAGCATTGTGCTGACAAATGCATGGAGCATGGTGATGACAAGGATCACAGAGCATTGTGATGAAAAGTTCATGGAGCATTGTGGTGACAATGGTCACAGAGCCTTGTGTGACGAGGACATGGACCATTGTGATGACAAATATCATGGAGCCTTGTGATGACTGGAATCACAGAGCATTGAGATGACAGGTGTCTTGGAGCACTGTGATGAGAAGGACATGGAGCATTGTGATGACAAGGGCATGGAGTATTGTGATGGCAGGCATCATGGAGCGTTGTGATGACAAGTGTTATGGAACATGGTGATCACAAGTGTTTGGAGCATTGTGATGACAGAGGTCATGTATCATTTTGATTTCAAGAATCATGGAGCATTGTGATGAAAAGGCCATGAAGCAATTTGATCCCAAAGTTCATGCAGGATTGTGATGACACTGGTAATGGAGAATTGTGAGGACAAGTGCATGGAACATTGTGATGACAAGGTCATGTAGCATTTTGCTGACAAAGGCATGGAGCACCGTGATGACAAGTGTCATGGAGCTCTGTGACGCCAATCATCAAGGACCATTGTGATTACAGGGGTCATGGAGCATGGGGATGACATGAGCATGGAATATTCTGATGACAAGTGGCATGGATCATTTTGATGACTGTGGTCATGTAGCATTGTGATGACATGGGTCATGGAGCATTGTGATGAGAAGGTCATGGATCATTGGGCTGAAAATATTCATGTTGTACTGTGATGACAGGGGTCATGGAGCATTGTGATGAGAAGGGAATGGAGCAATGCGATGAGAAGATCCTGGAGCATTGTGATGAGAGGGCCATGGCGCCTTGTGATGACAATTGTCATGGAGCATACAGATAAAAAGGTTCATGGAGCACTGTGATTACAGGGGTTTTGTAGCATTGTGAAGACCAGGGCATGGAGCATTGTGATGAGAAGGCCATGGAGCATTTTGATGACATGCGTCATGGAGCTTTGTGATGAAAAGGACATGGAGCATTGTGATTAGAGGGGTCTTGGAGGATTGTGATGAAAAGGGCATGGATCATTGTGATGAAAAATGCATGGAGCCTTGTCATGAAAGGGTTCAAGGAGCATACTGACGACAAGTGTCAGGGAGCATTGTGATGACAAGTGTATTGAGCATTGTGATGACAAAGGTCATGGAGATTTGTGATGACAAGGGCATGGAGCAATGTGATGAGAAGGTTCCTGAGGCATTGTGATGACAATGACATGGAGCATTGTGATGCCAAGATTCATTGAGCTTTGTGATGACAAAAGTTATGGAGCATTTTGATGACATGTGTTATGGATCATTGTGAGGTCAGGGGTCATGGAGCACTGTGATGATAAGGGCATGTAGTATTGTGATGACAGGGGTCATGGAACATTGTGATGAGAAGGGTGAGGGACTATTGTGATGACTAGTTATGGAACATTGTGATATGAATGGTGACAGAGCAATTTGATGAGAAGTGCATGGAGCATTGTGATGACAAGCTGGTAGAGCACTGTGTTGACAAGCGCATGGAGCATTGTGATGACGAGTGTCTTTGCGTATTGTGCTGAGAAAGGAATGGAGCATTGTGATGACAAGGGTCATGGAACATTTTGATGAAAAGTTCATGGAGCATTGTGGTGACAGATGTCACAGAGTCTTGTGATGACGAGGGCATTGACCATTGTGATGACAAAGATCATGAAGCATTGTGATGAATGGAGTCACGGAGCATTGTGATGACAGTGGTCAGGGAGCATTGGGAGGTCAAGAGCATGAAGCATTGTGATGACAGGGTCATGGAGCATTTTGATGGTAAAACCATGAAGCGTTGTGATGAGAAGACCTAGGGTAATTGTGATGAGGATCATCATGGAGCACTGTACTGACAAGGGGCATGGAGATTTGTGATGACAGGTGTCAGGGAACATTGTGATGACAGAGGTCATGGAGCATTGTGATGACAAGGGCTTGGAGCATTGTGATGACAAGTGTCATGGAGCATTGCGATGACAATGGCATGGAGCATTGTGATGACAACATCATGGATTATTGTTAAGTCAGGTGTCAGGGAGTATTGTGATGACATATGTCATGTTCCATTGTGATGCCAATGACATGGAGCATTGTTCTGCCAAGTGTCATGGAGGATTGTCATGACAAAGGTAAAGGAGCATTGTGATGACAAGGGCATGGATCATTGTGATGACAAGGGCCATTGGGAATTTTAATGACAAGGTCTTGAAACATTGTGATGACAAGCACATGGAGCTTTCTATGACAGGGGTCCTGGAGCATTGTGATGAAAGTGCATGCAGAATTGTGATGACAAGAGCATATAACACTGTGAGGAGAAGTGTCAAGGAGCACTGTGATGACAAGGATGAGGAGAATTGTGATGACAAGGGTCATGGATCATTGAGATGACCAGGGCATGGAGCATTGTGATGGTAAAACCCTGAAGCATTGTGATGAAAAGACCTTGGGTAATTGTGATCACGAGCATCATGGAGCACTGTACTGACAAGGGGCATGGAGCATTGTGATGACAGGTGTCAGGGAACATTGTGATGACAGAGGTCATGGAGCATTGTGATGACAAGGGCCTGGAGCATTGTGATGACAAGGGCCTGGAGCATTGTGATGACAAGTGTCATGGAGCATTGTGATGACATTGGCATGCAGCACTGTCATGACAAGGGACATTGAGAATTTTTATAACAATGTCATGAAGCATTGTGATGACAAGCATATGGAGATTGCTATTATATGGGTCAGGGAGCATTGCGATGACAAGTGCATGGAGAATTGTGATGACAAGAGCATGTAACATTGTTATGAGAAGTGTCATCGAGCATTGTGATGACAAAGAGGTCGAGAATTGTGATGACAAGGGACATGGAGCTTTGTGATGACCAGGTCATCGAGTAATGTGATGGCAAGACGGAGGAGCATTGTGATGAGAAGGCCATGGATAATTGTGATGACGAGCATCATGGAGCATTATGATCACAAGAGCGGTGGAGCATTCTGACATAAAATATCACTTATAAAGGAAATGTAAACATGGCTACACATGAACTGAATTAGCAAAGAGAACAGAGTCTCACATTTAGAAAACATACTTATGCCTGCTTACGGGGAACGGAGAGGTGGGGAGATGCACAAAATCAGAGTTTGATATTAGCACAGGTACCGTTGCATAATCCAAATACAGAATAGACAAGACCTACTCATACCTCAGTGATCGGGACTCAACAGCCCTATTCCCGCAGAGGATTATATCTGACTAGTAAGAATCTTAATAACTATATATTGATATGTCTCCGTAAGGGAATCAAGTGTGTCTAGACCGGCAGAAACACGTCAGTGAAAATCAGCTCAACCTCATTATATACATGAATTTCAAAAACAAAACAATAAAACAGCGAAATTCTAACACAATTCCTTCAGGTGTTCTGATGAAACGTGGAATGACCCTATCTAAAACGACAGCTGGATGAGACATAAGGCTGGACACTTGGGACTGAGAGGATTGGTGAGATTGGACAAGAAAATGCAGACCGTTTAAAGCAATAATGCATGCCAACAATTCCATGGGTCCCAACTCGCCAGGTAAAAGGGAATATCACTACAGTTATAACATGTATGGGAAACGTAGAGAATGCACACACTGTGAATACGAAAGGATTCTAAAACTCAACAAAAAGTCCCTATCCTGGTGCTCCAGTTTGAGTTTCCACCTGCTTTACTATCAATCTCCCAACTTGGAGAGACAGCCCCTTTAAACTCCTGGTTCACACACGTTGCCAATTTGGCAGAGGATGAAAGGGAAAAGGGAGAACCAATGAGAGAGTAGCTGTTAGGCATTTGGACGGGCACATGTCACTCTAATTTCCCGGCAGGAAGAAGAATTAACCAAAGTCTCAGCCACCCACCGGGAACCAGTATAGGTCCTGAACCAAAATTTTGGACTTGCGGTCAGCTCACAAAAAACGAGTTGAAAACTGGAGCTCAGGGCACAGCAATTCACAAAATGGCAGAGTAATAAAGGACAACAATCGTCCAAAAATCTATTCAGGGAAGGCTACGGGACAGACTTCAAAGGGAGCCAGAATATCAGGAATCCGATTTCAAGAGGTACATTGGAAGCGCCTTTAAAGCACAGGAAGAGGGGCACAACTTCGACAATGATGCACTTGGCCAAAAAGGGCATATGCGTTTTCTCCTGAATATATTCAGGAAAAAACGAATACGCCCTTTTAGGCCAAGCAAGCAAGGGGTCAATGCAAATCTGCACTACAAAGCAGTATCACTTCACACCGGTCTAAAGGGACATCCGCAAATTTGTAAAAACCAGAAAGGCAAGACAGGCCCTGGAGAACAGGGAACCTAGTTATGCTGATGGGCAGGATGTAAATTGCCAGCTACCTCTCTGGAGGAGTGCCTTGTGTTCCCTACAACAAGTAAACAATAGAGGTACAGAGGCAAGGGCACTTCCAGTCTAGGGAATATACCTTTGGAAACCTGAAAATCAATAAGACAGAGCCACCACAAAATTTAGGGCTGCACTGCTTACAAGAACCTCAACTTGGGTACACCTTAAATATCCCAGGAAAGAAAAAAATGGTTCAAGAAATTGTGTTACTTACGTACGATGGAATATCCCTCAGCCATGAAATCAATGTCATAATGATAGTAGAAGCAAAATGAGTGGATTCAGGTACGATGATTCTAAGTGAAATAAGTCACAGAGAAAAAGAAACTTATCATAAGAAATCACTTATGAAGTTCCTGTAAATATGGCTACACATGAACTGAGTTAGGAAAGAGAACAGAGTTTCAGAGTTAGAAAACACTCTTATGCCTGCTTAAGGGTGAAGGAGAGGTGGGGTGATGCATAAAACCAGAGTTTGATATTAGTACAGGTACAGTTCCAAAAACCAACTGCGGAAGAGACAAGCCCTACACCTTCCTCAGTGAAAGGGACTCAAAACCCCATATTTCCCGCAGAGGAATATATCTGACTAGTAAGAATCTTAAAACCTATGTATCGATATGTCTCCATCAGGGAATCAAGTGTGCCTACACTGGCAGAATCATGGCAGTGAGAATCAGCTCAAACCCAGTATAAAAAGGAATTTCAAAAACAAAACAAAAAAACAGGGAAATTCTTTACAATTCCTTCAGGGGCTCTGATGAAACCTGGAATGACCCTATCTACAACGACAGCTGGATGTGGCATAAAAGAGGATACTTGGGACTGAGAGGATTGGTGAGATTCTGTGAGCAAATGCAGACCATTTAAAGCAATAATGGGTGGCACACATTCCAAGGGTCCTAACTCTCCAGGTTGAAGGGAATACTACTACAGCTATAACATGTACAGGAAACCTAGAGAATGGACACACTGTGAATACAAAAGGTTTTTAAAACTCAACTAATAGTCCCTCTTCTGGTGCTCCGGTTTGAATTTCAAACTGCTTTACTATCAATCTCCCAACTTGGAGACACAGCCCCTTTAACCTCCTGGTTCTCACACGTTGCCAATTGGCACAGGATGAAAGGTAAGATGGAGAACCAATGAGAGAGTAGCTGTTAGACATTTGGACGGGCACATGCCACTCTAATTTCCCGGCAGGAAGAAGAATTAATCAAAGTCTCAACCTCCCGCTGGGAACCAGTATAGTTCCTGAACCAAAATTTTGGACTTGCGGTCAGCTCACAAAAAACGAGTTGAAAAATGGAGCTCAGGGTCACAGCAATTCACAAACTGGCAGAGTAATAAAGGAAAACTATCATCCAAAAATCTGTTGAGGGAAGGCAACGAGGCGGACTTGAAAGCGAGCCAGAATAGCAGGAAACAGATTTCAAGAGGTACATTGTAATCGCCTTTAAAGCACATTAAGGGGGGCACAACTTCGACAATGATGCACTTGGCCAAAAAGGGTGTATGCGTTTTCTCCTTTATATATTCAGGAAAAAACGAATACGCCCTTTTTGGCCAAGCAAGCAAGCGGGCAATGCAAATCTGCACTACAAAGCAGTATCACTTCCCAATGAAAAAAAGGGACATCTGCAAAATGTGTAAAAACCAGAAAGGCAAGACAGGCCCTGGAGAAGAGGGAGCCTAGTTATGCTGATGGGTGGGATGTAAATTGCCAACTGCCTCTCTCGAGGAGTGCATTGTGTTCCCTAAAACAAGTAAACAACAGAGCTACAGAGCCAAGGGTACTTCCAGTCTAGGGAATATACCTTGGGAAAACTGAAAATCAATAAGACAGTGCCACCTCAAAATTTAGGGCTGCACTGCTTACAAGAACCTCAACTTGGGTACACCTGAAATATCCCAGGAAAGAAAAAAATGGTTCAAGAAATTGTGTTACTTACGTACGACGGAATATCCCTCAACCATGAAATCAATGTCATAAGGCCAGTGGCAGCAAAATGACTGGATTCTGGTACGATGATTCTAAGTGAAATAAGTCACAGAGAAAAATAAACTTATCATAAGATATCACTTATGAACGTCCTGTAAACATGGCTACACATGAACTGAGTTAGGAAAGAGAACAAAGTCTCACATTTAGAAAACACTCTTATGCCTGCTTAAGGGGGAAGGAGAGGTGGGGTGATGCATAAAACCAGAGTTTGATATTAGTACAGGTACCGTTCGAAAAACCAACTACGGAAGAGTCAATCCCTACACCTTCCTCAGTGAAAAGGACGCAAAACCCCATATTTCCCGCAGAGGAATATATCTGATTAGTAAGAATCTTAAAACCTATGTATAGATATGTCTCCATTAGGGAATCAAGTGTGTCTAGACTGGCAGAAACATGGCAGTGAGAATCAGCTCAAACCCACTATAAAAAGGAATTTCAAAAAACAAAACGAAAAAACAGGGAAATTCTTTACAATTCCTTCAGGGTCTCTGATGAAACCTGAAATGACACTATCTACAACGACAGCTGGATGTGGCATAAGGCAGGACACTTGGGACTGAGAGGATTGTTGATATTCGGTGAGCAAATGCAGACCATTTAAAGCAATAATGCGTGGCACACAATCCAATGGTCACAACTCTCCAGGTTGAAGTGAATATTACTACAGCTATTAAATGTACGGGAAATCTAGAGAATGGACACACTGTGAATACGAAAGGTTTCTAAAACTCAACTAATAGTCCCTCTCCTGGTGCTCTGGTCTGATTTTCAAAGTGCTTTACTATCAATCTCCCAACTTGGAGAGACAGCCACTCTAACCTCCTGGTTCGCACACGTTGCCAATTTGGCAGAGGATGAAAGGGAAGAGGGAGAACCAATGAGAGAGTAGCTGTTAGGCATTTGGATGGACATATGTCACTCTAATTTCCTGGCAGAAAGAAGAATTAACCAAAGTCTCAGCTACCCGCTGGGAACCAGTATAGGTCCTGAACCAAAATATTGGACTTGCGGTCAGCTCACAAAAAAACGAGTTGGAAAATGGAGCTCAGGGGCACAGCAATCCACAAACTGGCAGAGTAATAAAGGACAACTATCTTCCAAAAATCTGTTGAGGGAAGGCAACGAGGCGCACTTGAATGCGAGGCAGAATAGCAGGAAACAGATTTCAAGATGTACATTGGAATCGCCTTTAAAGCACAGGAAGAGGGGCACAATTTCGACAATGATGCACGTGGCCAAAAACGGCGTTTGCGTTTTCTCCTGAATATATTCAGGAGAAAACGCATACGCCCTTTTTGGACAAGCAAGCAAGTGGGCAATGCAAATATGCACTACAAAGAAGTATCACTTCCCAGCAGTCAAAAGGGAGATCTGCAAATGTGTAAAAACCAGAAAGGCAAGACAGGCCATGGAGAACAGGGAGCCTAGTTATATTGATGGGCAGGATGTAAATTGCCAACTACCTCTCTTGAGGAGTGCATTGTGTTCCCTAAAACAAGTAAACAACAGAGCTACAGAGCCAAGGGCACTTCCAGTCTAGGGAATATACCTAGGTAAAACTGAAAATAAATAAGACAGAGCCACCCCAAAATTTAGGGCTGCACTGCTTACAAGAACCTCAACTAGGGTACACCTGAAATATCCCAGGAAAGACAAAAATGGTTCAAGAAATTGTGGTATTTACTTACGATGTAATATCCTTCAGCAATGAAATCAATGTCATAAGGCCAGTTGCAGCAAAATGACTGGATTCAGGTATGATGATTCTAAGAGAAATAAGTCACAGAGTAAAAGAGACTTATCATAAGATATCACTTATGAAGGTCCTGTAAACATGGCTACTCATGAACTGAGTTAGGAAAGAGAACAGAGTCTCACATTTAGAAAACACTCTTATGCCTGCTTAAGTGGGAAGGAGAGGTGGGGTGATGCATAAATCCAGAGACCTAAATTAGCACAGGTACCGTTCCATAAACCAAGTATGTAATAGACAGCACCTACTTCCGGCACAATGAACTGGACTCAACAACCCCTATTCATTGCAGAGGAATATATCTGACTTGTAATAATTCTAAAACATATGTATTCTCATGTCTCCATAAAGGAATCATGTGTGTGTATAATGGAATGCACAGCACTGAAATTCAGCTAAACACCCTTATAAAAATAAATTTCAAAAGAAAAATGCAAAAACAGCAAAACAGAGAGAAAGTCTTAAAAATTACTTTCAGGTCCTGTGATGCAACCTGGATTGACCACCTTTACACCCACAGCTGGAGGAGACATAAGACTGGACACTTGGGGCTGACAAGATTGCTGAGGTTGTGTGAGCAAAAGAACACCACTTAGAGCAATACTGTGTGCTACCCATTCTAGTGGCCCCAACTCTCCAGGTTTAAGGGAATCTTCCTACAGTTAAAACATGCATGGGAACCCCGTTGGATGGTACACTGTGTAATAGGGAAAGTTTTCTAAAATGTACTTTGTTTTTCCTTTGCTCGTGCTCGGCTTAGCCATTCTATCTGCAATACTGAAAATCTCCCCACTTGGAGTGTCAGCGCCTTTACCCTCCTGTTATGCAGTTTGCAAAATGTGCAGAGGATGAACAGGAAGAGGGGAAACAAATGAGACATTAGCTGTAGGTGTTTGGATGGGCACATGTCACTCTAGTTTCCCATCAGGAAGAAGAAATAAACAAAGGCTCAGCCTGCAACCCTGGAACCAGACTAGGGCCTAAAGCCATCCTGCGGGATTGCAGCCAGCTCACAAATAAGCGAGTTGAAAAATGGAAGTCAGGGGCACAGCAATTCACAAACTTGCAGAGTTATAAAGGACAACTATCATCCAGAAATATATTGAGGTAAGGCAGTGAAGAGGATTTGAAAGTAAGGCAGAATTGAAGGAAACAGATTTCAAGAGGTAGATTGGAGTCGTCTTTAAAGCACATGAAAAGCGACAGAACTTCGACAATGTTGCCCTTGGCCGAAAAGGGAGTATGTGTATTTTCTTGAATATATTCGGGAAAAAAATTCATACACACTTTTTGGCCAAGCAAGCCATCAGGTATTGCAAATCCACACTACATAGAAGTGTCACTTACCACCGGTCAAAAGGGCCATCCACAAATAGTGTAAAAACCACAAATGCAGGACAGGCCATGGAGAAAAGGGAGCCTGGTTACGCCGATGGACAGGATGTAAATTGCCAACAGCCTCTCTGGAGACCTGTACGTTGTTTTCTAAAACAGAGCTACAGAGCATAGCACACTTCCACTCATGGGCATGTATTTTGGGAAAACAAAAATCCACAACACACAGCCAGCCCAAAATTTAGGGCTGCTCTGTTTATAAGAACCTCAACTTCGGTACACTTTAAATATCCCACGAAAGGAAAAAAAAAAGGATAAAGATGTTGTGGTACTTGTATACAATGGAATGTCACTCAGACATAAAATCAATGTCATAAGGCCAATAGCAGCATAATGAGTGGCTTTAGGTACGATGATGCTAAGTGAAATGAGCCACAAAGAAAAAGATACTTATTGTAGTATATCACTTATAGAGGAAATGTAAACATGGCTACACATGAACTGAATTTCAAAAGAGAACAGAGTTACACATTTAGAAATCACACTTATGCTTCCTTAAGGGGAATGGTGACGTGGGGTGATGTGTAAAAGCAGAGTTTGAAATTAGCACAGATACCATACCATATACCAAATATGTAATAGACAAGACCTACTCCTTTCTCAATGTACCTGACACAAAACACCCTATTCACTGAAGAATAATATATCTGACTGGTAATAATCTTGAAACCTATGTATTTATATGTCTCCATAATGGAATCAAGTGTATGTAGATTGGCATAAAAACAGATCAATGGAACAGGACAGAAAGCCCAGAGCTAAACCTACATACCTATGGCTATCTCATCTATGACAAAGGAGCTAAGGATATACAATGGAGAAATGACAGTCTCTTCAGTAATTGGTGCTGGGAAAACTGGACCCCTACACATAAAAGAATGAAATTAGGACACTCCATAACACCATACACAAAAATAATCTCTAAATTTATTAGAGATCTAAATATAGGACCAGACACTATAAAACACTTAGAGGAAACCATAGGTAGAGCACTCTATGACATAAATCACAGCAAAATCCTTTTTGACACACCTCCTAGAGAAATGGAAATAAAACCAAAAATCAACAAATGAGACCTAATGAAACTTAAAACCTTTGACACACTACAGGAAAACATAAACAAGATGGAAAAACAACCCTCAGAATGGGAGAAAATATTTTCAAATGAAGCAATTGGCAAAGGATTAATCTCCAAACTTTACAAGCACCTCATGTAGCTCAATATCACAAAAACAAACAACCCAATCCAAAAACGGGCAGAAGACCTAAATAGACATTTCTCCAAAGGAGATATACAGATTGTCATGAAACACATGAAAGGATGCTGAACATCACTAATCATTAGAGAAATGCAAAGCAAAACTACCATGAGGTTTCACCTCACAGCAGTCAGAGTGGCAATCATCAACAAATTCTACAAAACAATAAATGCTGGAGAGGCCTTTATTGGAGAAAAGGGAACACACTTGCACTGTGGGTGGGAATGTAAATTGATATGGCCACTAGGGAAAACAGTACGGAGGTTCCTTTAAATACCTAACAATAGAAGTACCATACGACACAACAATCCAACTACTGGGCATTTGCCTTGCGAAAACCATAATTCAAAAAGAGTTATGTACCAAAATGTTCATTGCAGCTCTATTTACAATAGCCAGGACATGGAATCAACCTAAGTGTCCATCGACAGATGAATGGATAAAGAAGATCTGGCATATATATACAATGGAATATTACTCAGCCATAAAAAGAAGCAAAACTGAGTTATTTGTACTTAGGTGGATGGACTTAGAATCTGTCCTACACAGTGAAGTAAGTCAGAAAGGGAAAAACAAATACTGTATGTTAACAGAGATATATGGAATCTAATGAAGAAAAAAATAAGTTTTGAAGAACCTAGTGGCAGGACAGGATTAAGGGCACAGACATAGAGATAGGATTTGAGGACAACAGAAGGGGGATGGGTAAGATGGGAAGAAGTGAGAGAGTGGCATGGACATTAATACATTACCAAATGTAATACCGATAGCTACTGGGAAGCAGCCACATAGAACAGGGAGATCAGCTCGGTACTTTGTGACCACCTAAAGGGGTGGGATATGGAGTGTGGGAGGGAGATGCAAGAGGGAGGTGATCTGGTGATATTTGTATATGTATAGCTGATTCACTTTGTTAGACAGCAGAAACTAACACTCCATTGTAATGCAAATATACTCCAATAAACGTGTAAAAGGAAAAAAAAAAAAAAAAAAAAAGAAAGCCGAGGGATAAACTTACACACCTATGGTCAACTAATCTATGACAAAGGAGGCAAGACTTTACAATGGAGAAAAGAGAGTCTCTTCAATCAGTGGTGCTGGGAAATATGGACAGCTACATGTAAAAGAATGAAATTAGAACACTCCCCATCACCGTACATAAAAATATATTCAAAATGGATTAGAGACCTTAATGTAAGACTGGACAGTATAAAACTCTGAGAGGAAAACTTACGAAGAATACTCTGACGTAAATCACAGCACAATCTTTTTTGATCCACCTCCTATAGTAATGAAATAAAAAAAAGAAACGAAACAGATGGGACCTAGTGAAACGTAAAAGCTTTTGCAAAGCAAAGGAAACTACAAACAAGACGAAAAGACCACCGTCAGAATGGCAGAAAATATTTGCAAACGAATCAATGGACAAATGATTAATCTCCAATATATATAAACAGCTCATGCAGCTCAATATTAATAAAACAAACAACCCAATACAAAAATGGAAGATCTAAATAGACATTTCTTCCAAGAAGACATAGAGATGGCCAAGACGCACATGAAAATCTGCTCAACATCACTAATTATTAGAGAAATGGAAATCGAAACTACAATGAGTTATCACGTCACACCTGTTAGAATGGGCATCATAAGAAAATCTACAAACAACAAATGCTGGAGAGGGTGTGGAGAAAAGGAACCTTCTTCCACTATTGTTGGGAATGTAAATCGATACAGTCTCTATGGAGAACAGTATGGAGGTTCCTTAAAATCTAAAAATAGAATTACCATATAATCCAGCAATCCCACTACTGGACATATACCCAGAGAAAACCATAAATCAAAAAGACACATTCACCATAATGTTCATTGCAGCACTATTTACAATAGCCAGGTAATGAAAGCAACCTAAGTGCCCACAGAGAGACGAATGGATAAATATGTGGTACTTACATACAATGGAATATTACTCAGCCATTCATAGGAATGAAATTAGGCCATTTGTAGAGACCTTGATGGATCTAGAGACTGTCATACAGAGTGAAGTAAGTCAGAAAGAGAAAAACAAATATTGTATATTAATGCATATATGTGGAACCTAGAAAAATGGTACAGATGAACCGGTTTGCAGGGCAGAGATAGAGACACAGATGTAGAGAACAAACATATGGACACCAAGGGGGGAACGTCATGTGAGGTTGGTGGTGGGATGAATTGGGAGACTGGGATTCACATGTGCACACTTATATGTATAAAATAGATATCCAATAAGAACCTGCTGTATAAAAGAAATAAATAAATTTAAAAAAAATAAAAATAAATAAATAATATTTAATAAAATAAAACAGAAAAAAAGTTTTTCCCTTCATATAGACGTCGTTATATTAATGCATTATTTCTATGTTTATATCTCTAAATTATAAAAAAGAGGAATAAATAAAATCTACGTTGATCCAAAAAGAAAAAAGGAAATAAAAAAAAACAGAAACCACCAGTTATAAACAGGAAAATCGTATCAGGGCAGTTGCTCCAGTGGTAAAAAATTCTTAAGTTGATCAGACGTGGGAAATAATCTCCCATGCAGTCAGCAGCGCTCTCCCCCCATAAGGAGCATCCTCATTGCAAAGCTGGGGGACAGTGTCGAGGCGTCTGTAAGTAAATGTGAGCTGAGCCCCAGTCCTGCTGCAGCTGAACTCTTCCCACCCTTTCCAGGTAAAACACCTGAATATGTACAAGAACTTGCAAGCCTAGAGAAAGGGCTGTGGAGCCACAACAGCGACTGCACGCAGGACGACTTGGTGCCTGTAGGCCAGCCAGGATGGTCCTGGCCCCAGATGCTCTTCTGGAAGCTTTCCATTTCCCTGCCTGAGATACCCCTCCTGCCACGGCCCCCACTGCTTTTTTACTTCCTCACCTCTGCCTGGGGAGAAATTCCAGCGGCAGGTATGGGTGACACATCCTCTTCTTTAGCAGGTGGCAGCCTGGCAACTCCTGCAGGAAGTCCAGCAGAGCTCCACTCAAACTGGGCCACCCACAAAGCCACGGCCCCTCACTCCCTCCCACCACCCCAGCCCCGACACTGCTGACGGGGCAGAGAATATGGCGTCAGGCACAGCTACAGGAGCTCTTGCTGACTGGAGAGGTCTTTATATTGACCTCAACCCAGGCACACCTGGGGAGGGCTGGCAGGCAGTGTCAGGCTGCCCAAATCAGCCAATCCTCACCCCTCAGGGGCTCACAGTTGCAGAAAATGAACCTTGCTAAACGGGCCTGGCCCAAGGAACAGGTGTGGGCTCTTGAGAGTCAGGATAGACAAGGGGCTGCAGCTGCGGCTTGTTTTCTTATCATTTTATGTGGTCCATGAGTGGAAAACAACTTCAAGAAGACCCTATCCTAATGAGAGGAACCCAGGAGTCAGGGAGAGGAGTGATGGTGGGTGGAGACAGAGTTCTGGTGCCCTGGCTGCAGTGGAAGTGTCTGGAAGAGCAGGCAGAGAGAGGCCACACAGAGTGATACCCAGGGACACAGAACTGTCAGAGCTGTTGTTTGTTAGTTGAAGTCCTGCTCTGAGGTGTTCTGTGTCAGCTGTGAGCGACAGGTGAGCTGGGGGTTCTCTGCAAGTTGGGCTATGTGCATTGTTCCTGTTGGTCCAGCCCTGCTGGGGTACCTGCCCAGGGGAGCTCCGTATCCTGGGAAGGGTCTGACTATGAGAGCCCCATGGGCTGCTGTGTAGCTGCACAGATGAGCTCCATACTCTGAAAGAGAGTTGACCACAAGAGCCCGGTGGGCTGTGGGGTGGGGGGTGCAGCCCAGGTGAGTTCCATATCCTGGGATTTCCCTGACCACGAGAGTCCCATGGGCTGCTGGAGACCTGGTAAAAGATATCAGGATAGTCAGTGAAGCCACCGAGGATATACATCCAGTAGCTCCTATTTCCTACACCCTGCTGGTCATTCTACCATCCACCAGGCCATGGCATTCTGTATTAGACTTCAATGATGCCTTCTTCTGTATTCCATTCATCTCAGAGTCACAAGAATTTTTGGCTTGTGAGTGGCAGGACACAACATACAACAAAAGCAATAATGCTGGACCATCCTGCCCCAATGGTTCAAAAATCCCCACACCATCATTGGGGAAATGTCCTCTAAAGACCTAAAAGTTCTACCTCTGTAAAAGGGAACCCTCCTTCAATATGCAGATGACATTCTGATCGCCAGGCCTACTAAAGACGCCTCTGAACTACCTAGCCAAGGAAGGATAGAAGGTGTCCAAGAAAAAGGCTCAAATATCCCAGGCTAAGGTGACATGACTGGGCTTCATTCCCACAGATATTCGGAGAAACGCATCCCAGGATAGGGAAGAAGCCACTTGCAGCCTTACCTCTTCTAAAACTAGAAGACAGCTTAGGGGTTCCTGGGGAGGCCAAGGTTTTCTGCATCTGGATCCCTAACTACAGTCTAATAGCTGGGCCTCTACATGAAACTCTGACACGAAAAGATGATGATCCTTTAGAATAGAATCCAGAAACAGCTTTTCAAGAATGGAAAGAGCAGTCAATTCAGGCCCTTGCCCAGGTACTCCCTAATTTATCTAAACACTTTGACCTTTACATACCCGGTCAAGGTTAATCACCCTTGGAGCCTTAGTGCAAAAACTGGGACCACTTGCAATGGGGCAACACAAGAATGCCCTTCAGGTATGATAAACTATGGTCACCAAGGGCTTTGCCCACCGCCCCACCAGGCCAGGATACTGGGGTATCTAAAAACCTGGAAATCAGCAGCCCGCAAGGCCAGCTCCCTCCTAAGGGAAAAGGACCCCATGTGGTGATCCTAACCACCCATCATGTCCTGAAGTTGCAGGGGTTGCTCTGTGGACACACTGACCTCGAGTGAGGAGGCCCTCCAACTCCAAACTCCAGAGAGACAAACGGGGGCAATGGGCCCCCAAGAAGACACGTGTGACTATCACTTGACCTGGATTTTCTCTCAGAAAACAAGTCTGTACCCCGAAAGAGCAGACTACTGCTTGGAGGACTTACTGCACCCAGAGGGGAGCTAATAAGCTTGGCGGGGGAATCGTATATTCACGATTTCACCATAGAAAACCCTACAGAAACCGTGGTGATGGTGGCCAATATGACCGGCTGGACTGCTGGCTACTTCAAAAGGCCGTTGACTCAGTGGACATCATGGTCCTGTATCACCACCAACCCTGGAGTGTCTGGGAGTTGAGAGGGCAGGGCTCTGACACATGGTGCTGTTTGTACATTAATTCAGGGACCTAATTAAAGAAAGCACAGACTACTGGTCAGAGCATCTAGGCTGGCAAAACCCGTCAGCCTAAGGTCGCCGAACAAATGTGGGGTGGGGTGAGACCTGCCACAGCAGCATCACTGTGCATCTCTTTCCTGGATCCTTAAAGGTCATTCGAATCTATAACACTTCCAATGCTGGTGCTCAGGTGGACGAGCAGTGAGGCAGGAGGCCTTGGGACAATCAACCTCACCTGGAGGCTGCTGGGGAGAAGTTTCGCCCCTCCCCCCGTGTATGAGGGCTCCAACCTCAGCATGAAGATGTTACAAAAGAGGGGTCTGCACCCTCAGCACCCCAAGAATGAGGAACGGGACAAAAAGCAGAGGAGGTGTTCAGCTCTGGCAACATTCATTAAAAATTCCTGGGAGATAAAAAGAGAATCTGGGCAATAAAATAAAGTCTAACCTGTTTTTCCTTTGTGCTTTGTCTAATTTCATGTGCTCCTAGGGTTGAACATGCAGAAGTCCCACAGCCGGCACTTCAGACCCGATTTCCTAGTGCAAAATGGCTGGGTCGACACCTCAGTTGGCAGGGTCCCATGCAGACTCTGCGACATAGAGCCTGAGCTGCAGCCAACCCAGTCCTGGAGAGATCCATCCCCTCCCTCCCGATGACGCTGCCGGGATCCCTACACAGCAGCCCAGCCCACAGCCCGCGGGGGAGTGCACGCTCTCACATCTCCATTCTGTTTTCAAAATATAAATTTCCTTTGCATCTGAACCAAACTCAGTCTTGATCTGTTGGCTCCAATGACACTGGGCACGGGGATTCCTGTTGGGGTCCACTGTGGAGGATCAGTAACAGAAATTGACAAAATTGTAACTTCAATGAACAGATGTTTGATCCAAACTGTAGACATCCTAGAGCAGAGTATAAGGCTCGGGTAAAATAAGATGTTTCTAAGACTTACATCTTATATTTCCATCACTTTATTATAAGCAAGTTTAGTGAAGACGTCTGTCTTATTTGTCAGGTCAACATTAGAGAAATGAAGTGATTTATTCCCAAGGATGTACATCGTATAATCTTGGCTGAAGCTTTAATCTTGTTTTGAATGCTTTTCCATTGAAAATGATACCTCTCTTGCAGCTTCCCCATTTCTGAGAAGTCTAAAATCTTATAATTTATTATTACCAAAGGGGAAAGGTAGCAGAAGGGATAAATTAACAGTTTGGGATTAACACATACACACTGCTATGTATAAAACAGATCATCAACAAGGAACTACTGTATAGCACAGGGAACTACACTGAATATTTTGCAATAACCTATAAGGGGAAATAATCTGAAAAAGAATAGATATTTTTATTGACATCATCTATCAATGACAGATAAAATGTAACCTATGCAAGGCCGATGTTGAGCACTTCTGATCCCGAAGATTTCAATCATCTAAAGTTTGGACTCTGCCTATTTTCCAAGCCCCATAATGGACATATGTGTAGCCGTGGCTTAAACATTCCCCAGTTTGGGGTTCGAGGAGGCATTAATTTGGAAAAAAACTCTGGTGTTCCCCTTACAAGCACGGGACTATTCCTACAGCTAAAACATGTCTGTCACACCTAGAGGATGGTACACCGTTTGATCGGAAAGAGTTTGGAAAAGGCACCTCATCTCCTCATCGCCTGGTGCTCAGGTTCACCCCTCCAGCATCTTTCCTAACAATTTCCTCACTTGGGGATATCAGCACCGTCAACATCCTGTTGCACACAGTTTGGAATTTGTCCAGAGAATTAAGCGGAAGGATGAGAAAAAAATAGAGACAAGTCCTAGGTTTTCAGACAGGCACATGCCACTCTAATTTCCAATCTGGAAGGCAAATTCATCAAAGGCTAGAATTGCCCACGGAAACAGAATAGGGCTAGAGGAAATCCCGCTGTTTTGTGTCCAGTTTCCAAAAACACAGGTTGAAAAATGGAACTCAGGGGCACTAAAATTCATGAAACTGCAGAGTTGAAAATATCTATCGTCAAAAAATGTCTTGAGGTAAGTGACAGAAAAGGACTTGTAAGCAAGGGAGAGTGGCAAGAAACAGATTTGAAGAGGTAGAAAGGACTCCCCATTAAAGCACAAGAAAATGGGCTGAACATCGCCAATGATGCAGTTGGCCAAAAAGGGCGTATGCATTTTTTCTGAATATATTCAAGTAAAGGCCATACACACATTTTATCCAACCAAAGAGGTGGGCACTGGAAATCAATACTACAAAATGTATCATTCCACATCAGTCAGAAGGGCCATCCACATAAAGTGTAAACACCAGAAATGCAGGACAGGGTGAGGAGAAAAGGGAGCCCTGTGAGGCTGATAGTGGAAATGTAATATGTCAACGGTCTCTCTGGAGAAGTGTATTGTGTTTGCTAAAACATCTAAAAAATGAGCTACAGAGCATAGGGCACTTGCACTCATGGGCGTATACCTTGGGAAAAACAAAAATCGAGAGAAAACAGGCACCCCAACGTTTACCACCTCTCTGTTAAAAAGGGCCTCAACTTGGATATAACCTAAATGTCCCTGGGAGGATAAAATTGATAAAAGAGATGGGGTACTTATGTAGAGTGGAATATTACTCATCCAGAAATCAATGAAATAAGGCCAGTTGTAAGAACTCTGGAGGAGTTACATACGATCATTCTAAGTGACGTATGTCAGAAAGAAAAAGACACATATCATAAGATGTCACTTAAAGGTGGAATCAAAAATGGCTACACATGAAATAAATTACAAAACAGAAACATAGTCAAATATGTAGAAAATAGACATAAGGCTGCTAAATGGGATAGGTGAGGAAGGTTGAGGTATTATCCAAGAGGTTGAAATTAGCAAAGATACCATTCCAAGTACCAAATTGAATAACAGACAAGACCTACACGGTACATCAAAGAACTGCACTCAGCCCACTCAAGTCACTGGAAAATAATATATATGAATGGTAAGCATCTGATAAAGAATTTATTGATGTCTCACAGTACATGAATCAAGTGGATGTACAGCAGCAAAAAACAGAGCTTTGAAAATCAGCTGTAACCAATATAAAAATAAATATAAAAATATTTATAAAAACAGTGAGACAGACAAAAATTCTTACAACTTTTGTTGAAGGGCTACGATGTAACATGGATTGAATGCCTGTAGACCCACAGCAGGATGATATATAAGGCAGGAAGCTATGCACGCTAAGAGATGTTAGAGAGGCTGGGTCAGAAAATGCAGACCTTTTAAAGTAATACTGCCTGATTCCCATTCCATGGGTCCCAAAACTGCAGGTTCAAGGGAATCTTCTGACAGCGAAAACATGCCTGGGAAACCGAGACGAATGTACACCGTGTGATCAGGAAAGGGGTCGAAAATGCACCTCAGTTTTGATCTCCTGCTGCTGGGGTTCGCCATTCCAGCCAAATTACTAACAATCTCCCCACTTGGAGAATCAGCACCTTTAACCTCCTGTTTCACACAGTTTGCAATTTGTGCAGAGGATAAACGGGAAGAGGGGGAACCAATTAGAGACTAGCTGTAGGAGTTTTGACAGGTACATGTCACTCTAATTTCCCATTAGGAAGAAAAATTAACCAAAGGCTCAGCCTGCGTCCCCAGAACCAGAATAGGGCCGGAAGCAATACAATGGTTTGTCGGCCAGCTCACAAAAAATGCGAGTTGCAAAGTGAAGCTCAGGAGCAGATAATTCAAAGACCTGCAAAGATAAAAATGATAACCAACGTCCAAAAATATATTCAGGTAAGGCAGCGAAGAGGATCTGAATGAGAGGCAGAATTGCAGGAAACAGATTTTAAAAGGTAGATTGGACTCACATTTAAAGCATATGAAAAACAGGAGAATTTCTAAAATGATGTAGTTGGGCAAAAGGGTGTATGCGTTTTTTTCGTGAATATCTTCAGTAAAAAAACACATACAGAGTTTTTGGCCAAACAAGCAAGCGGGAAATGCAAATCCGCACAACAACCAGAAATGCAGGAGAGGCCATGGAGAACAGGGAGCTACTCACGCTGATTGGTATGGTATAAATATCCAAGAGCCACTCTGAAGAAGTGTATGCTGTTTCCAAAAATATTTAAATACAAAACTACGGAGCATAGGGCACTTCCACTCATGGGCATATAACTTGGGAAGACTAAATATCAACAAGACACAGGCACCCCAAAATTTAAGGCTGCTCTGCAAAAAAGAACCTCAACTTCAGTACACCTTAAGTATTCCGAGATAGAGAAAATTGCGTAAAGAACTTGTGGTAATTTTGTTTAAAAGAATATCACTCAGACATAAAATCAATGTCATAAGGCCAGTAGCAGCATAATGAGTGGATTTAGGTACAATGATTCTAAGTGAAATAAGTCACACAGAAAAAGAAACTTATCATAAGATATCACTTAGGAAGGTCCTGTAAACATTGCTACACATGAACTGAGTTAGGAAAGAGAACAGAGTCTCACATTGAGAAAACACTCTTATGCCTGCTTAAGGGGGAAGGAGAGGTGGGCTGATGCATAAAGCCAGAGTTTGATATTAGCACAGGTACCATTCCATAAACCAAATACAGAATAGACAAAACCTACACCTTCCTCAGTGAACGGGACTCAACACACCTATTCCCCGCAGAGGAATATATCTGACTAGTAAAATCTTAAAACCTATATATTGATATGTCTCCATAAGGGAATCAAGTGTGTCTAGACCGGCATAAACACGTCGGTGAAAATCAGCTCAATCCCATTATTAAAATGAATTTCAAAAACAAAACAAAACAAGAAAAAACAGCAAAATTCTTACACAATGCATTCATGGGTTCTGATGAAACGTGGAATGACCCTATCTTCAAAGACAGCTAGATGAGACATAAGGCTGGACACTTGGGAATGAGAGGACTGGTGAGACTGGGTGAGAAAATGCAGACCCTTTAAAGCAGTATTGCCTGCCACCCATTCCATGGGTCCCAACTCTCCAGGTAGAAGGGAATATCACTACAGTTATAACATGTATGGGAAACCTAGAGAATGGACACCTTGTGATGGCGTAAGATTTCTAAAAGGCTCCTAATTTTTCCTCTCCTTGTGCTCCAGTTTGGCAATCCAACTGCTTTACTATCAATCTCCCACGTTGGAGAGTCAGCCCCTTTAACCTGCTGCTTTGCACAGTTTGCAAATTGTGCAGAGGATGAAAGGGAATAGGGAGAACCAATCAGAGAGTAGCTGTAGGCATTTGGACGGACATGTGTCAGTCTAATTTCCGGTCTGGAAGAAGAAATAACCAAAGCGTCAGCCTGCACCCCCGGAACCAGTATAAGTCCTGAAGCAAAATTGTGGATTTGTGGTCAGCTCACAAAAACGCGAGTTGAAAATTGGAGTTCGGGGCAGATCAATTCACAAACCTTCATAGTTATAAAGGACAACTCACTTCCAAAAGTCTGTTGAGGGAAGGCAACGAAGGGGACTTGAAAATGAGGCAGAATTGCACAAAACATATTTCAAGAGGTAAATTGGAATCACCTTTAAAGCACATGAGAAGTGTAACAACTTCGACAATGATGCACTTGGCCAAAAAGAGCGTATGCATTTTCTGCTGAATATATTCAGGAGAAAACACATACGCTCTTTTTGGCCAATCAAGTAAGTGCACAATGCAAATCCGCACTACAAAGAATTGTCAATTCCCACCGGTCAAAAGGGACATCCGAAAATCTGTAAAAACAAGAAAAGAAAGACATAGATGACAAGGGCATGAAGCAATGTGATCCCAAGTGTCATGGAGGATTGTGATGACAAGGTCATGTAGCATTTTGCTGAAAAAGGCATGGAGCATTCTGATTAAAAGTGTAACAGAGCACTGTGATGACAAGTGTCACGGAACATTGTGATTACAGGGGTCATGGAGCATTGGGATGACAAGGGCATGCATCATTGTGATGACAAGGGTTATGGAGCATTTTGATGACAAGAGTCACGGATCATTATGTTGTCAGGGGTCATGGAGCGTTGTGATGACAGTTGTCATGGAGCATTGTGATGACAAGGGTTCTGGAGAAGTGAGATGAGAAAGTCATGGAGCTTTGGGCTGAAAATATTCATGGAGTATTGTGATGACAAGGTCCTGGAGCATTGTGATGTGAAGACCATGGAGCATTGTGATGACAAGTCTCATGGAGCAATCTGATAAAAAGGGGCATGGAGCATTGTGATTACAGGTTTCTTGGAGCACTGTGATGACAAGGGCATGGAGCATGGTGATGACAAAGAAATGTAGCATTTTGCTGACAATGCCATGGAGCATTCTGATGACATGCGTCATGGAGCTTTGTGATGACAAGCGCATGGAGCATTGTGATTACAGGGGCCTTGGAGCATTGTAATGAAAAGTGCATGGATCACTGTGAGGAAAAGGCATGCAGCCTTGCCATGACAGGTTGCAAGGAGCATACTGAAGACCAGTGTCAGGGAGCATCGTGATGACAAGTGTATTGAGCATGGTGTTGACAAAGGTCATGGAGCATTGTGATGAGAAGACCATGGATAATTGTGATGAGGAGCGTCACGGGGCATTGTGATGACAAGTGTTATGGAACACTGTGATCAGAAGGGTTTGGAGTATTGTGATGACAAAGGTCATGGAACATTTTGATTTCATTGTGATGACAATAGCATGAAGCATTATGATGATGGGCATGGTGCATTGTGATCACAGTGTTCATGGATAATTGAGATGTAAAGGGGCATGGAGCATTGTGATTACAGGGATCTTGGAGCATTGTGATGACAAGGTACATGGAGCCTTGTGATGACAATGCTGTGGAATATTGTGATCGCAGGGGTCATGGAGCATTGTTATGACAGGGCTAATGGAGCATTGTGCTGACAAGGGCATGGAGCATTGGTTTGAAATGTTTCATGGATTATTGTGATGACAGTGGGCATGGAGCATTGTGATGACAAGGGCACGGAACACGGTGATACATGGGTCATTGAGGATTGTAATGACAAGGCATGGAGCATTGTGATGAGAAAGGCATCGAGCATTGTGATTACAAGCGTCATGGAGCTTTGTGATGACAAGGGCAAGGAGGAATGTGATGAGAGTGTTCATGGAGCATTGTGATGACCATGGCATGGATCATTGTGATGCCAAGGGTCATGCAGCTCTGTGATGACAAAGGTCATGGAGCATTTTGATGACAAGAGTGTGGTGCATTGTGATGAGTAGGGCAGGGGGCATTGTGATGAAAGTGTCATGGAAGAATTTGATGAAAAGTTTCAGGGAACATTTTGCTGACAGGGGTTATGGAACATTGTGATGTCAGTGGTCATGGAGCATTGTGATGATAAGGACATGTACCATTTTGATGACAGGGGTCATGGAACATTGTGATGACAGGGGTGAGGGAGTATTGTGATGACTAGTGATGGAACACTGTGATATCAGTGGTGTGATAGCATTTAGATGAGAAGTGCATGGAGCCTTGTGATGACAAGTTTTTTGGAGCATTGTGATGACAAGGTTGTGGAGCATTGTCATGACAAGTGCATGGCACATTGTGATGACATATGTCTTGGAGCATTGTGCTGACAAGCACATGTAGGATTGTGATGACAAGGGTCATGGACCCTTGTGCTGACAAAGGCATGGAGCATTTTGATGACAAGTGTTACAGAGCATTGTCATGATGAGGGAATGGACCATTGTGATGACAAAGGTCATAAAGCATTGTGATGACTGGAGTCAGGGAGCATTATGATGTGAGGGGTCATGGAGCATTGTGATTACAAGGGCATGGAACACTGTGATGACAGGGGCATCGAGAATTGGTCTGACAAGATTCATGTATTATTTCTATGAGGGTGGGCATGCCACATTGTGATTACAAGGGCATGGAACATTTTTATGACAAGGTCATGTAGTATTGTGAAGACAGGTGTCAGGGATCATTGTGATGACATATGTCATGGTGCATTGTGATGACAATGGCGCGGAGCATTGTGATGCCAAGTGTCAGGGAGGATTGTGATGACAAATGTAATGGAGCATTGTGATGCCAAGTGTCATGGAGGATTGTGATGACAAATGTAATGGAGCATTGTATGACAATTGCTTGGATTATTGTGATGAAAAGGGTCATGGAGCATTGTGATGACCAGGGCAGGGAGCATTGTAATGGAAAGACCGTGCAGCATTGTGATGAGAAGACCAAGGATAATTGTGATGACGAGCGTCATGGAGCACTGTAATGACAAGAGGCATGGAGCATTGTGATGACAGGTGTCATGGAGCATTGTGATGACAGGGGTCATGGAGCATTGTGAAGACATGGGTCATGGAGCATTCTGATGACAAGCTTGTGGAGTATTGTGATGACAATGGCATGGAGCATAGTTATGAAAATTCATGGAGCATTGTGATGAAAAAGACATGGACCCTTTTCATGACAGGGTTCAAGGAGCATTCTGAAGACAAGTGTCAGGGAGCAGTGTGATGACAAGTGCATGGAGCATGGTGATGAGAAGGCCATGGAGCATTCTGATGATATGGGTCATGGAGCTTTGTGATGACAAGGGCAAGGAGCATTGTGATTACTGGGGTCTTGGAACATTGTTATGAAAAGCGCATGGATCATTGTGATGAAAAAGGCATGGAGCCTTGTCATGACACGGTTCAAGAAGCATACTGACGACAAGTGGCAGGGAGCATTGAGATGACAAGTGTATTGAGCATTGTGATGACAAAGGTTATGGAGCATTGTGATGAGAAGACCATGGATAATTGTCATGAGGATCATCATGGGGAATTGTGATGACAAGTGTTATGGAACATTGTGATCACAAGGGTTTGGAACATTGTGATGACAGAGGTCATGGAGCATTTTGATTTCAATGTGATGACAATACCATGGATAATTGTCATGAGGAGCATCATGGGGAATTGTGATGACAAGTGTTATGGAACATTGTGATCACAAGGGTTTGGAGCATTGTGATGACAGAGGTCATGGAGCATTTTGATTTCATTGTGATGACAATACCATTAAGCAGTATGATGATGGGCATGGTGCATTGGAATGACAGAGTTCATGGAGAATTGAGATGAAAAGGGGCATGGAGCATTGTGAATACAGGGGTCTTGGAGCACTGTTATCACAAGGGCATGGAGCATTGTGATGAGAAGGCCATGGAGCATTCTGATGGCATAAGTCATTGAGCTTCGTGATGACAAGGGCATGGAGCATTTTGATTAAAGTGGTCTTGGAGAATTGTGATGACAAGGGTCATTGAGCCTTGTGATGACGAGGCCATGGAACATTGCGATGGCAGGGGTCATGGAGCATTGTTATGAAACGGGTAATGGAGCCTTTTGTTGACAAGGGCATGAAGAATTTGTGTGAAAAGTTTCATGGAATATTGTGATGAGTGTGGGCATGAAGCATTGTGATGTCAAGGGCAAGGAACACGGTGATACATGGATCATGGAGGATTGTAATGACAAGGGCATGGAGCACTGTGATGAGAAAGGCATCGAGCATTGTGATGACAAGCGTCATGGAGATTTGTGATGACAAGGGCATGGAGCAATGTGATGAGAGGGTTCATGGAGCATTGTGATGCCAAGGGTCATGGAGCACTGGGATGACAAGCGTCATGGAGCATTCTGATGACATGTGTCATGGAGATTTGGGATGACAAGCGCATGGAGCATTGTGATTACAGGGGTCTTGGAGCATTGTGATGAAAAGGGAATGGATCATTGTGATGAAAAATGCATGGAGCCTTGTCATGACAGGGTTCAAGGAGCATACTGATGACAACTGTCAGGGAGCATTGTGATGATAAGTGTATTGAGCATTGTGATGACAAAGATCATGGAGCATTGTGATGAGAAGACCATGGATAATTGTGATGACGAGCATCATGGAGAACTGTAATGACAAGGGGTATGGAGCATTGTGATGACAGGTGTCATGGAGCATTGTGATGACAGGTGTCATGGATCATTGTGATGACAGGGGTCATGGAGCATTCTGATGACAAGCATGTGGAGCTTTGTGATTACAAGGGCATGGAGCATTTTGATGAAAAAGGCATGGAACCTTTTCATGACACGGTTCAAGGAGCATTCTGACGACAAGTGTCAGGGAGCATTGTGATGACATGTGTATTGAGCATTTTGGGGACAAATTTCATGCAGCATTGTGATGACAGGCATCACGGACTGTTGTGATGACAAGTGTTATGGAACATTGTGCTCACAAGGGTTTGGAGCATTGTGATGACAGAGGTCATGGATCATTTTCATTTCAAGTACCATGGAGCATTGTGATGACAAGGGCATGAAGCAATGTGAACCCAAGGTTCACCGAGGATTTTGATGACAATGGGAATGGAGTATTGTGATGACAAGCGCATGGAGCATTGTGACGAAAATGTCATGAAGCATTTTGCTGACAAAGGCATGGAGCATTTTGATGACAAGAGTCATGGAGCACTGTGATGAGAAGCGTCACGGAGCATTGTGATTAGAGGGGTCATGGAGCATTGGGATGGCAAGGGCATGGATTTTCGTGATGACAAGGGTCATGAAGCATTTTGATGACAAGAATCTCGGATCATTGTGTTGTCAGGGGTCATGGAGCATTGTGATGACAGTGGTAATGGAGCATTGTGATGACAGGTTTCATGGAGCTTTTTGATGAGAAGGTCAAAGAGCATTGGGCTAAAAATGTTCATGGAGTATTGTGAAGGCGTGGGTCATGGAACATTGTGATGACAAGGGAATGGAGCATTGTGATGAGAAGGTACTGAAGCATTGTGATGAGAAAACATTGGAGCCTTGTATTGACGAATCTCTTGGAGCATTCTGATGACAAGGAGCATGGAGAATTGTGATTACATGGGTCTTGGAACATTGTGAAGAAAAGGGCATGGATCATTGTGATGAAAAAGTCATGGAGCCTTGTCATGACAGGGTTCAAGGAGCATAATGACGAAAAGTGTCAGGGAGCATTGTGATGACAAGTGTATTGAACATTGTGATGAAAAAGGTCATGGAGCATTGTGATGAGAATACCATGGATAATTGTGACGACGAGCGTCATGGGGCGTTGTGATGACAAGTTTTATGGAACACTGTAATCACAAGGGTTTGGAACATTGTGATGACAGAGGTCATGGAGCATTTTGATTTCATTGTAATGAAAATAGCATGAAACATTATGATGATGGGCCTGGTTCATTGTGATGACAGGGTTCATGGAGCACGGAGATGAAAAGGGGCATGGAGCATTGTGATTACAGGGGTCTTGGAGCATTGTGATGAGAAGGTCATGGAGCATTGGGCTGAAAATGTTCATGGAGAATTGTGATTACAGGGGTCATGGAGCACTGTGATGACAAGGGTCATGAAGCATTGTGATGACAAGCGTCATGGAAAATTCTGATTAAATGTGTCATGGAGCATTGGGATGAAAAGGGCATGGATAATTGTGATGACAAGTGTCATGGAGATTTTTGATGACAAGAGTCCTGAATCATCGTGTTGTGAGGGGTCATGGAGCGCGTAGATGACAGTGGTCATGGATCATTGTGATGACAAGGACATGGAGAATTAGTATGAAAGGGGCATGGAGCATTGGTTTGACAATTTTCATGGATTATTGTGATGACAGTGGGCATGGTGCATTGTGATGACAAGGGCATGGAGCATTATGATGAGAAGACCATGGATAATTGTGATGACGAGCGTAATGGGGCATTGTGATGACAAGTGTTATGGAACATTGTGATCAGAAGGGTTTGGTGCATTGTGATGACAGAGGTCATTGAGCATTTAATTTCATTGTGATGACAATAGCATGAAATATTATTGTGATGGGCACGGTGCATTGTGATGACAGGGTTCATGGAGCACTGAGATGAAAAGGGGCAAGGAGTATTGTGATTACAAGGGTGTTGTAGCTTTGTGATGACAACGGCATGGAGAATTGTGATAACAGGGGTCATGGAATATTGTGATGACAGGGGTGAGGGAGTATTGTGATGACTAGTGATGGAAAATTGTGATGTCAGTGGTGAGAAGGCATTTTGAGGAGAAGTGCATGGAGCATTGTGATGACAAGGTTTATGGAGAATTTTGATGACAAGGATGTCGAATATTGTGATGACAAGTGCATTTTGCATTGTGATGACATGGGTTATGGAGCATTGTGCTGACACGCGCATCGAGCATTGTGATGACAAGGGTCACAGAGCATTGTGATAAAAATTTCATGGAGCATTGTGGTGACAAAGGTCACAGAGCTTTGTGTGACGAGGTCATGGACCATTGTGATGTCAAATGTCATGAAGCATTGTGATGACTGGAGTCACGGAGCATTGTGATAACAGGGGTCTTGGAGCATTGTGATGAAAAAGGCATGAAGCCTTGTCATGACAGTGTTCAAGGAGCATACTGATGACAAGTGTCAGCGAGCATTGTGACGCCAAGTGTATTGAGCATTGTGGTGACAAAGGTCATGGAGCATTGTGATGAGAAGACCTTGCATTATTGTTATGACGAGCGTCATGGGGCATGTGATGACAATTGTTATGGAACATTGTGATCAGAAGGGTTTGGAGCATTGTGATGACAGTGGACATGGAACATTTTGATTTCATTGTGATGACAATAGCATGAAATATTATGGTGTTGGGCATGTTGCATTGTGATGACAGTGTTCATGGAGCATTGAGATGAAAAGTGGCATGGAGAATTGTGATTACAGAGGTCTTGGAGCATTGTGATTACAATGGTCATGGAGCCTTGTGATGACGAGGCCGTGGAACATTGTGATGGCAGGGGTCATGGAGCATTGTTATGACAGGTGTAATGGAGCATTGTGATGACAAGGGCATGGAGCAATGTGATGAGAGATTTCATTGAGCATTGTGATGACAATGGCATGGAACACTGTGATGCCAAGGGTTATGGAGCTTTATGATGACAAATGTCAAAGGGCATTTTGATGACAAGTGCGTGGTGCATTGTGATGAGAAGCGCAGGGAGCATTGTGATGACAGGGTCATGGAGCAATTTGAATAAAAGGGTCATGGAATATTTTGATGACAGTGGTTATGGAACATTGTGATGTCAGAGGACATGAAGCATTGTGAAGAAATGGGTCATGGAGCATTTTGTGACAGGGGTTATGGAACATTGTGATGTCAGGGTTCATGGAGCATTGTGATGATAAGGGCATGTAGCACTGTGATGACAGTGGTCATGGACCATTGTGATGACAGGGGTGAGCGAGTATTGTGATGACTAGTGATGGAACATTGTGATATATGTGGTGAGAGAGCATTTTGATGAGAAGTGCATGGAGCATTGTGATGACAAGTTTTATGGAGCACAGCGATGAAAAGGATGTGGAGCATTGTGATGAAAAGAGCATGGCACATTGTGATGACATGTGTCTTGGATCATTGTGCTGACAAGCGCTTGGAGCATTTTGATTAAAAGTGTCATGGAGCATTGTGCTGACAAAGGCATGGAGCATTGTGATGACAAGGGACACAGAGCATTGTGATGAAAATTTCATGGAGCATTGTGGTGACAAAGATCACAGAGCCTTGTGTGACGAGGGCATGGACCATTGTGAGGACAAAGGCCATGAATCATTGTGATGACTGGAGTCACGGAACACTGTGATGACAGGGGTCATGGAGCATTGTGATGACAAGGGCATGGAGCAATCTGATGACAGGGGCATGGAACATTGGTCTGACAAGTTTCATAGATTTTTGTGATGACACTGGGCATGGAGCATTGAGATGAGAAGGGCATGGAGCATTCTGATGAAAATGTGCATGGAGCATTGAGATTACATGGGTTTTGAAGCAATGTGATTACAAGGGCATGGAGCATACTGATGAGAAGGCAATGGAGCATTCTGATGACATGCGTCATGGAGCTTTGTGATGACAAGGACATGGAGCATTGTGATTACAGGGGTTTTGGAGCATTGTGATGAAAAGGGAATGGATCATTGTGATGAAAAATGCATGGAGCCTTGTCATGACAGGGTTCAAGGAGCATACTGATGACAACTGTCAGGGAGCATTGTGATGATAAGTGTATTGAGCATTGTGATGCCAAAGATCATGGAGCATTGTGATGAGAAGACCATGGATAATTGTGATGACCAGCGTCATGGGGCATTGCGATGACAAGTGTTATGGAACATTGTGATCAGAAGGGCTTGGTGCATTGTGATGACAGAGGTCATTGAGCATTTTGATTTCATTGTGATGACAATAGCATGAAATATTATGGTGACGTGCACGGTTCATTGTGATGACTGGGTTCATGGAGCATTGAGATGAAATGGGGCATGGAGCATTGTGATGAGAAGGCCATGGTGCATTCTGATGACATGCGTCATGGAGCTTTGTGATGACAAGGGCATGGAGAATTGTTATTACAGGGGTCATGGAATATTGTGATGACAGGGGTGAGGGAGTATTGTGGTGCCTAGTGATGGAACATTGTGATATCAGTGGTGAGAAGGCATTTTGAGGAGAAGTGCATGGAGCATTGTGATGACAAAGTTTATGGAGAATTTTGATGACAAGGGCACAACTTCGCCAATCATGCACTTGGCCAATAAAGGCGTATGCGTTTTCTCCAGATTATATTCAAGAGAAAAACGCATACACCCTTTTTGGCCAAGCAAGCAAGCGGGCAATGCAAATCTGCACTACAAAGAAGTATCACTTCCCACCGGTCAAAAGGGACATCCACAAATTGTGTAAAAACCAGAAAGGCAAGACAGGCACTAGAGAACAGGGAACCTAGTTATGCTGATGGGCAGGATGTAAATTGCCAACTGCCTCTCTGGAGGAGTGCATTGTGTTTCCTAACACAAGTTAAAAACAGAGCTACAGAGCCAAGGACACTTCCAGTCTAGGGAATATACTTTGGGAAAACTGAAAATCAATAAGACAGAGCCACCCCAAAATTTAGGGCTGCACTGCTTACAAGAACCTCAACTTGGGTACACCTTAAATATCCCAGGAAAGACAAAATTGGTTCAAGAAATTGTGTTACATACGTAAGATGGAATATCCCTCAGCCATGAAATCAATGTCATAAGGCCAGTAGCACCAAAATGAGTGGATTCAGGTACGATGATTCTAAGTGAAATAAGTCACAGAGAAAAAGAAACTTATAAGATATCACTTATGAAGGTCCTGTAAACATGGCTGGTTACACATGGACTGAGTTAGGAAAGAGAACAGAGTCTCACATTTAGAAAACACTCTTGTGCCTGCTTAAGGGTGAAGGAAAGGTGGAGTGATGCATAAAACCAGATTTTGATATTAGTACAGGAACCGTTCCAAAAAACAACTATGGAATAGACAAGACCTACACTTTCCTCAGTGAAAGGGATTCAAAACCCCATATTTCCCACAGAGGAATATATCTGACTTGTAAGTATCTTAAAACCAATCTATTGATATGTCTCTGTAAGGAATCAAGTGTGTCTAGACTGGCATAAACATGGCAGTGAGAATCAGCTCAAACCCACTATAAAAAGGAATTTCAAAAACAAAACAAAAAACAGGGAAATTCTTTACAATTCCTACAGGGGCTCTGATGAAACCTGGAATGACCCTATCTACAACGACAGCTGGATGTGGCATAAGGCTGGATACTTGGGACTGAGAGAATTGATTAGATTCGGTGAGCCAATGCAGAGCATTTAAAGCAATAATGCGTGGCACACATTCCAAGGGTCCCAGCTCTCCAGGTTGAAGGGAATATTACTACAGCTATAACATGTACGGGAGACCTAGAGAATGGACACACTGTGAATACGAAAGGTTTCTAAAACTCAACTAATAGTACCTCTCCTGGTGCTCCGGTTTGAATTTCCAACTGCTTTACTATCAATGTCCCAACTTGGAGAGACAGCCCCTTTAACCTCCTGGTTCGCAGAAGTTGCCAATTTGGCAGAGGAAGAAAGGGATGAGGGAGAACCAATGAGAGAGTAGCTGTTAGGCATTTGGACGGGCACATGTCACTCTAATTTCCTGGCAGGAAGGAGAATTAACCAAAGTCTCAGCCACCCAAAAGGAACCAGTATATGTCCTGAACCAGAATTGTGGATTTGCGGTCTGCTCACAAAAAACGAGTTGAACAATGGAGCTCCGGGGCACAGCATTTCAAAAACTGGCAGAGTAATAAAGGACAACTATCGTCTAAAAATCTGTTGAGAGAAGACAATGAGGCGGACTTGAAAACAAGGCAGAATACCAGGAAACAGATTTCAAGTGGTACATTGGAATCCCCTTTAAAGCACAGGAAGAGGGGCACAACTTCAACAATGATGCACTTGGCCAAAAAGTGCATATGCGTTTTCTCCTGAATATATTCAGGAGAAAACACATAGGCCCATTTGGCCAAGCAACAAAGCGGGCAATGCAAATCTACACTACTAAGAAGTATCATTTCCCACAGGTGAACAGGGACATCCACAAAATGTGTAAAACCAGAAAGGCAAGACAGGCCCTGTACAACAGGGAGCCTAGTTATGCTGATTGGCGGGATGTAAATTGCCAACTGCCTCTCTGGAGGAGTGCATTGTGTTCCCTAAAACAAGTAAACACCAGAGCTACAGAGCCAAGGGAACTTCCAGTCTAGGGAATATACCTTGGGAAAACTGAAAATCAAAAAGACAGAGCCACCCCAAAATATAGGGCTGCACTGCTTACAAGAACCTCAACTTGGATACATTTTGATGACAAGTGCATGGCACATTGTGATAACAGGGGTCATGGAGCAATGTGCTGACAAGCACATGGAGCACTCTTATGACAAGGGTTAGGGAGCATTGTGCTGAGGAAGGCATAGAATATGGTGATGACCTGTGTCAGAGAGCATTGTGATGAAAAGTTCATGGAGCATTGTGGTGACAAAGTCACAGGGATTTGTGATGACGAGTGTATGGACCATTGTGATGACAAAGATCATGAATTATTGTTATGATGAGTCACGGAGCATTGTGATGACAGTGTCATGGAGCATTGTGAAGACAGGGTCATGGAGCATTGTGATGACAAGGGCATGGAGCATTGTGATGACAGGGTTATAGAGCATTGCTCTGACAAGATTTATGGACTATTGTGATGAGAGTGGGCATGGCACATTGTGATGACAAGGGCATGGAGCATTGTGATGACAAGGTCATAGAGTATTTTGAAGAGAGGTGTCAGGGAGCATTGTGATGACATATGTCATGGCCCATTGTAGTGACAATGGCATGGGGCATTGTGATGCCAGGTGTCATGGAGTATTGTGATGACAAAGGTAATGGAGCATTGTGTTGAAAACGGCTTGGAGCACTGTGATATCAAGGGTCATGGGGCATTGTGATGACAAGGGCATGGAGCATTGTGAGGACAACGGACATTGAGAATTTTGATGACAATGTCGTGAAGAATTTGATGACAAAGGCATGGAGCTTGCTATGACAGTGGTCATATGGCATTGAGATGACAATTTCATAGAAAATTTTGATGACAAGTGCATGTAACATTGGGATGAGAAGTGTCATGGAGCACTTTGATGACAAGGACATGGAGAATTCTGATGACAAGGGACATGGAGCATTGTTATTACCAGGGAATGGAGCATAGTGATTACCAGAGAATCTAGCATTGTGATAGCAAGACCGTGGAGCACTGTGATGAGAAGGCCATGAATAACTGTGACGACGAGCCTCATGGAGCACTGTAATGACAAGGGGCATGGAGCATTCTGATGACAGTTGTCATGGAGCATTGTGATGACAGGGGTCTTGGAACATTGTGATGACAGGGGTCATGGAGCATTGTGATGACAAGGGTCACGGAGCATTCTGATGATAAGCTTGTGGAATATTGTGATGACAATGGCATGGAGCATTGTGATGAAAAGGGCATGGATCATTGTGATGAAAAAGGCATGGAGCGTTGTCATGAGAGGGTTCAAGGAGCATACTGATGACAAGTGTCAGGGAGCATTGTGATGACCAATGTATTGAGCATTGTGATGACAAAGGTCATGGAGCATTGTGATGAGAAGACCATGGAAAATTGTGATGACGAGAGTCTTGGACCTTTGTGATGACAAAGGTCATGGAGCATTTTGATGACAATGGCGTTGTGCATTGTGATGAGAAGGGCAGGGAACATTGTGATGACAGGGTCATGGAACAATTTGATGAAAAGGGTCATGGATCATTTTGATGACAGGGGATATGGAACATTGTGATGTCAGGGGTCATGGAGCTTTGTGATGAATAGGGTCATGAAGCATTTTGATACCAGGGGTTATGGAAGATTGTTATATCAGGCGTCATGGAGCATTATGATGACAATGGCATGGAGCATTGTTCTGAAAATTTCATGGATTATTGTGATGAGAGTGGGCATGGGACATTGTGATGACAAGGGCACGGAACACTGTGATACATGGGTCATGGAGGATTGTAATGACAAGGGCATGGAGCATTGTGATGAGATGGGCATCGAGCATTGTGATGACAAATGTCATGGAGCTTTGTGATGACAAGAGCATGGAACAATGTGATCAGAGGGTTCATGGAGCATCTTGATGACAATGGCATGGAGCATTGTGAAGCCAAGGGTCATGGAGATATGTGACGACAAATGTCATGGAGCATTTTGATGACAAGGGTGTGGTGCATTGTGTTGTGAAGGGAAGGGAGCATTGTGATGAGAGAGTCCAGGAGCAATTTGATGAAAAGGGTCATGGAAGATTTTGATGATATGGGTTATGGAACATTCTGATTTCAGGGGTCATGGAGCATTTCGCTGAAAAGTGTCATGTAGCATTTTGATGACAGGGTTTATGGAACATAGTGATGTCAGGGGTCATGGAACATTGTGATGACAGGGGTGAGGAAGTATTGTGATGACTAGTGATGGAACATAGTGATATCAGTTGTGAGAGAGCATTTTGTTGAGAAGTGCATGGAACATTCTGATGACAAGGGTTTATGGACCATTCTGATGACAAGGTTGTGGAGCATTGTGATGACAAGTCTCATGGAGCATTCTGATGAAAAGGGGCATGGAGCATTGTGATTACAGGGGTCTTGGAGCATTGTTATGACAAGGGTCATGGAGCCTTCTGATGACAACACCGTGGAACATTGTGATGGCAGGGGTCATGGAGCATTGTTATGACAGGGGTAATGGAGCATTGTGATGACAAGGGCATGGAGCATTGGTTTGAAAAGTTTCATGGATTATTGTGATGAGAGTGGGCATGGAGCATTGTGATGACAAGGGCACAGAACGACGGTGATACATGGGTCATGGAGGATTGTAATGACAAGGGCATGGATCACTGTGATGAGAAAGGCATCGAACATTGTAATGACAAGCATCATGGAGCTTTGTGATGACAAGAGCAAGGAACAATGTGATGATAGGTTTCATGGAGCATTGTGATGACAATGGCATGGAGCATTGTGATGCCAAGGGTCATGGAGTTTGTGATGACAAATGTCATGGAGCATTTTGATGACAAGAGCGCTGTGCATTGTGATGAGAAGGGCAGGGAGCATTGTGATGACAGGGTCATGGAGCAATTTGATGAAAATCGTCAGGGAACATTTTCATGAGAGGGTTATGGAACATTGTGATGTCAGTGGTCATGGAGCATTATGATGATAAGGACATGTAGCATTTTGATGATAGGGGTCATGGAACATTGTGATGAAAGGGGTGAGGGAGTATTGTGATGAGTAGTAATGGAACATTGTGATATCAGTGGTGAGAGAGCATTTAGATGAGAAGTGCAAGGAGCATTGTGATGACAAGGTTTATGGAGCGTTGTGATGATAAGGTTGTGGAGCATTGTGCTGACAAGCGTTTGGATCATTGTGATGACAAGGGTCATGGAGCATTATGCTGACAAAGGCATGGAGCATTGTGATGAAACGTGTTACAGAGAACTGTGATGATGAGGGAATGGACCATTGTGATGACAAATGTCATAAAGCATTGTGATGACTGGATTCACGGAGAATTATGATGTGTGGGGTCATGGAGAATTGTGATGACAAGGGCATGGATCATTGTGATGACAAGGGCATGGAGCATTGGTCTGACAAGTTTCATGGATTATTGTGATGACATTCGGCATGGCAGATTGTGGTGACAAGGGCATGGAGCATTGTGATGAAAACGTTATGGAGTATTGTGAAGACAGGTGTCAGGGAGCATTGTGATGACATATGTCATGTTCCATTGCGATGACAATGGCGTGGGGCATTGTGATGCCAAGTGTCATGGAGGAATGTGATGACAAAGATAATGGGGCATTGTGATGATTAGGGCTTGGAACATTATGATCACAAGGGCCATTTAGAATCTTGATGAAAAGGTCGTGAAGCATTGTGATGACAAAGTCCTGGAGCATTGTGTTGAGAAGACCATGGAGCCTTGTGATGACAAGTCTCATGGACCATAGTGATGAAAAGAGGCATGGAGCATTGTGTTTACAGGGGTCTTGGAACATTGTGATGACAAGGGCATGGAGCATTGTGATGAGAAGGCCAAGGAGCATTCTGATGACATGCGTAATGGATCTTTGTGATGACAAGGGCATGGAGCATTGTGAATACAGGGGACTTGGAGCATTGTGATGAAAAGGGCTTGGAACATTGTGATGAGAAGGCCATGGGGCATTCTGATGACATGCGTCAAGGAGCTTTGTGATGACAATTGCATGGAGCATTGTGATTACAGGGGTCTTGGAGCATTGTGATGACAAGAGTCATGGAGCCTTGTGATTAAAACGCCGTGGATCATTGTGATAGCAGGGGTCATGGAGCATGGTTATGACAGGTTTAATGGAGCACTGTGATGACTAGGGCATGGAGCATTGGTCTGAAAAGTTTCATGGATTATTGTGATGACAGTGGGCATGGAGCATTCTGATGACAAGGGCAAGGAACACTGTGATACATGGGTCATGGAGGATTATAATGACAAGGACATGGAGCATTGTGATGAGAAGGGTATTGCGCATTGCGCTGGCAAGCGTCATGGAGCTTTGTGATGACAAGGGCATGGAACAATGTGATGAGAGTGTTCATGGAGCATTGTGATCACAATGACATGGAGCATTGTGATGCCAATTGTCATGGAGATGTGTGAGGACAAATGTCATGGAGCATTTTGATGACAAGTTCGTGGTGCATTGTGTTCTGAAGGGAAGGGAGCATTGTGATGACAGGGTCATGGAGCTATTTGATGAAAAAGGTCATGGAAGATTTTGATGACAGGGGTTATGGAACATTGTGATGTCAGGGGTCATCAAACATTGTGATGATAAGTGCATGTAGCAATGTGATGACAGGGGTCATGGAACATTGTGATGACAAGGGACATGTAGCATTGTGATGTCCAGGGCATGAAGCATTGTGATGACAAGACCGTGGAGCATTGTGATGGCAAGACCATGGAGCATTTTGATGACGAGTGTCATCGAGCACTGTAATGACACGTGGCATGGAGAATTGTGATGACTGGTGTCATAGATCATTGTGATTACAAGGGACATGGAGCATTCTGATGACAAGCTTCTGGAGTATTGTGCAGACAAAGGCAAGGAGCATTGTGATTACAAGGTTCACAGAGCATTGTGACGAAAAGTTTATGGAGCACTGTGGTGACAAATGTCACTGAGCGTTGTGATGACGAGGGCATGGCCCATTGTGATGACAAAGGTCATGAAGCATTGTGATGACTGGTGTCACGGAGCATTGTGATGACAAGTGCATGGAGCATTGTGATAACAGTGGCATGGAACATTGGTCTGACAAGTTTCATGGATTATTTTGATGACAGTGGGCAAGGCACATTGTGATGACAAGGGCATGGAGAATTGTGATGACAAACTCAAGTGTATTGTGAATACAGGTGTCAGGGAGCGTTCTATTGACATATGTCATGGTTCATTGTGATGACAATGTCATGGAGCATTGTGATGCCAAGTGTCATGGAGGATTGTGATGAGAAAGGTAATGGAGCATTGTGATGACAAGGGCTTGGAGCATTGTGATGACGAGGGTCATGGAGCATTTTGATGAGAAGAGCATGGAGCATTGTGATGACAAGGGCCATTGATAATTATGATGACACGGTCGTGAAGCGTTGTGATAAAAAACATATGGAGCTTGCTATGACAGGGTTCATGGAGCATTGCGATGACAATTGCATGGAGAATTGTTATGACAAGATCATGTAACATTGTGATGAAAAGTGTCATGGATCCTTGTGATGGCAATACCGTGGAGCACTGTGATGAGAAGACCATGTATAACTGTGATGACGAGCGTCATGGAGCACTGTAATGACAAGGGGCAAGGAGCATTTTGATGACAGGTGTCATGGAGCATTGAGAGAGCAGGGGTCATGGAGCATTGTGATGACAGGTGTTATGGAGCATTTTGATGACAAACTTGTGGAGTATTGTGATGACAATGGCATGGAGCATTCTGATGCAAAGGGCATGGAGCATTGTGATGAAAAAGGCATGGAGCCTTTTCATGAAAGGTTCCAAGGAGCATTCTGACGACAAGTGTCAGGGAGCATTGTGATGACAAGTGTATTGAGCATTGTGATGAAAAAGGTCATGGAGCATTGTGATGACAAGGGCATGGAGTATTGTTATGACAGGCATCCTGGAGTGTTGTGAAGACAAGGGTTATGGAACAATGTGATGACAATGATTTGGAACATTGTGATGACAGAGGTCATGGATCATTTTGATTTCAAGGATCATGGAGAATTGTAATGATGGGGTAATGGAGCATTGTAATGAGAAATTCATGGAGCATTGGGCTGAAAATGTTCTTGGAGTATTGTTATGAAAGGGGTCATGGAGCATTGTGATGACAAGGGAATGGAGCATTGTGATGACAAGGTCCTGGAGCATTGTGATGAGAAGACAATGGAGCCTTGTGATGACAAGTCTCATGGAGAATTCTGATAAAAAGGGGCATGGATCATTATGATGACAGTGGTCTTGGAGCATTGAGATGACAAGGTCATGGAGCATAGTGATGAGAAGGCCATGGAGCATTCTGATGACATGCATAATGGAGCTTTGTGATGAAAAGAGCAAGGAGCATTGAGATTAGAGTGGTCTAGGAGCATTGTGATGAAAAGGGCATGGATCATTGTGATGAAAAATGCATGGAGCCTTGTCATGAAAGGGTTCAAGGAACATTCTGACGACAAGTGTCATGGAGCATTGTGATGACAAGTGTATTGAGCATTGTGATGACACAGATCATGGAGCATTGTGATGAGAAGACCATGGATAATTGTGATGACCAGAGTCATGGAGCATTGTGATGACAAGTGTTATGGAACATTGTGATCACAAGGGTTTGGAGCACTGTGATGACAGAGGTCATGGAGCATTTTAATTTCATGGTGATGACAATAGTATGAAGCATTTTGATGATGGGCATGGTGCATTGTTATGACAGGGTTCATGCAGCATTGAAATGAAAAGGGGCAGGGAGCATTGTCATTACAGGAGTCTTGGAGCATTGAGATGACAAGGGCATGGAGCATTGTGGTGACAAATGTCACAGAGCCTTGTGTGAAAAGGTCATGGAACATTGTGATGACAAAGTTCATGAAGCATTTTGATGACTGGAGTCACGGAGCATTGGGATGACACGGGTCAAGGAGCATTGTGATGACAGGGTTCATGGGGCATTGTGATGAGAAGGTCATGGAGCATTGGGCTGAAAATGTTCATCGAGTATTGTGATGACAGGGCTCATGTGGCATTTTGATGACAAGGGAATGGAGCACTGTGATGAAAAGGGCATGGAGCATTGTGATGAGAAGGCCATGGAGAATTCTGAAGTCATGTGTCATGAAGCTTTGGGATGACAAGGGCAAGGAGCATTGTGATTACATGGGTCTTGGAGCATTGTGAGGAAAAGGTCATGGATCATTGTGATTAAAAAGGCATGGAGCCTTGTCATGACAGGGTTCAAGGAGCATACTGATGACAAGTGTCAGGGAGCATTGTGATGACAAGTGTATTGAGCATTGTGATGACAAAGTCATGGAGTATTGTGAATAGAAGACCATGGATAATTGTGATGATGAGCGTCATGGGGCGTTGTGATGACAAGTGTTATGGAACATTGTGATCACAAGGGTTTGGAGCATTGTGATCACAGAGGTCCTGGAGCGTTTTGATTTTATTTTGATGACAATTGCATGAAGCATTATGATGATGGGCATGGTGCATTGTGATGACACGGTTCATGGAGCATTGAGATGAAAAGGGGCGTGGAGCATTCTGATTACTGGGGTCTTGGAGCATTGTGATGATGAGGGCATGGAGCATTGTAAATGAGAAGGCCATGGAGCATTCTTATGACATGCGTCATGGAGCTTTGTGATGACAAGTGTATGGAGAATTGTGATTACAGTGTCTTGGAACATTGTGATGACAAGTGTCATGGAGTCTTGTGATGACAAGGCCGTGGAACATTGTGATGACAGGGGTCATGGAGCATTGTTATGACAGGGGCAATGGAGCATTGTGATGACAAGGGCATGGAGCACTGGTCTGAAATATTTCATGGATTATTTTGATGAGAGTGGGCATGGAGCATTGTGATGACAAGGGCACAGAACACTTTGATACATGGGTCATGGAGGATGGTAATGACAAGGGCACAGAACACTTTGATACATGGGTCATGGAGCTTTGTGATGACAAGGGCATGGAGCAATGTGATGAGAGGCTTCATGGAGCATTGTGATGACTATGGCATGGAGCATTGTGATGCCAAGGGTCATGGAGCTTTGTGATGACAAAGGTCATGGAGCATTTTGATGACGAGGTCGTGATGCGTTGTGATGAGAAGTGCAGCGAGCATTGTGATAATAGGTTCATGGAGCAATTTGATGAAAAAGGTCATGGAACATTTTGATGAGAGTGGTTATGGAAAATTGTGATGACAGGGGTCATGGAGCATTGAGATGAAATGGGTAATGTAGCATTTTGATGACAGGGGTTATGAAACATTGTGATGGCAGGGGTCATGGTGCATTGTGATGATAAGTGCATGTAGCATTGTGATGATAGGGGTCATGGAACAATGTGATGACAGCGGTGAGGGAATATTGTGAAGACTATTGATGGAATATTGTGATACCATTGGTGAGAGGACATTTTGATGAGAAGTGCATGGAACATTGTGATGACAAGGTTTATGGAGCATTGTGATGACTATGATGTGGAGCATTGTGATGACAAGCGCATGGTACATTGTGATGCCATGGGTCAAGGAGCATTGTGATGACAAGCGCATGGAGCATTGTGGTGACAAGTGTCATGGATCATTGTGCTGACAAATGCATGGTGCATTGTGATGACAATGGTCACAGAGCATTGTGATGAAATGTTCATGGAGCATTGTGGTGACAAATGACAGAGAGCCTTGTGTGACAATGGCATGGACCGCTCTGATGACAAAAGTCATGAAGCATTGTGATGACTGGAGTCACGGATCATTGTGAAGACAGGGATCATGGAGCATTGTGATGACAGTATTCATGGTGCATTGTGATGAGAAGGTCATGGAGCATTGGGCTGAAAATATTCAAGGAGTATTGTGATGACAGGGGTCATGGGGCAATTTGATGACAAGGGAAAGGAGCATTGTGATGAAAATGGCATGGAGCATGGTGATGAGAAGGCCATGGAACATTGTGATTACTGGGGTTTTGGAGCATTGTCAGGAAAAGGGCATGGATCATTGTGATTAAAAAGGCATGGAACCTTGTCATGACAGGTTTCAAGGAGCATACTGACGACAAGTGTCAGGGAGCATTGTGATGACAAGTGTATTGAGCATTGTGATGACAAAGGTCATGGAGTATTGTGAATAGAAGACCATGGATAATTGTGATGATGAGCGTCATGGGGCGCTGCGATGACAAGTGTTATGGAACATTGTGATCACAAGGGTTTGGAGCATTGTGATGACAGAGTTCATGGAGCATTTTGATTTCATTTTGATGACAATAGCATGAAGCATTATGATGATGGGCATGGTGCATTGTGATGACACGGTTCATGGAGCATTGAGATGAAAAGGGGCATGGAGCATTGTGATTACAGGGGTCTAGGAGAATTGTGATGACAAGGGCATGGAGCACCGTGAATGAGAAGGCCATGGAGCATTCTGATGACATGCGTCATGGAGCTTTGTGATGACAAGGAAATGGAGCATTGTGATGACAAGGGTTATGGAGCTTTGTGATGACAAGGAAATGGAGCATTGTGATGACAAGGGTTATGGAGCCTTGTGATGACAAGGCCGTGGAACATTGTAATGGCAGGTGTCATGGAGCATTGTTATAACAGGTAATGGAGCATTTAGATGACAAGGGCATGGAGCATTGGTCTGAAAAGTTTCATGGCTTATTGTGATGAGAGGGGGCATGGAGCATTGTGATGACAAGGGCACGGAACACTGTGATACATGGGTCATGGCGGATTGTAATGACAAGGGCATGGAGCATTGTTTAAGAAGAGCATCGAGCATTGTGATGAAAAGCATCATGGAGCCTGTGATGACAATGGCATGGAACAATGTGATGAGAGTGTTCATGGAGCATTTTGATCACAATGGCATGGAGCATTGTGTTGCCAAGGGTCATGGAGCTTTGGGATGACAAAAGTCATGGAGCATTTTGATGACAAGGGCGTGGTGCACTGTGATGAGAAGGGCAGAGAGCATTGTGATGAAATGGTCATGGAGCAATTTGATGAAAATTGTCATGGGATATTTTGATGAAAGTGGTTATGGAACATTGTGATGTCAGGGTTCATGGAGCATTATGATGAAAAGGGTCATGGAGCATTTTGATGACAGGGGTCCTGGAATATTGTGATGAAAGGGGTGAGGGAGTATTGTGATGACTATTGATGGAACATTATGATATCTGTGGTGGGACAGTATTTTGATGGGAAGTGCATGGAGCATTGTGATGACAAGATTTATGGAGCACTGTGATGAAAAGTTTGTGGAGCATTGTGATGACAAGTGCATGGCGCATTGTGATGATGCAGGTCGTGGGTCATTTTGCGGACAAGCACATGGAGCATTGTGATCATAATGGCCATGGAGCATTGTGCTGACAAAGGTATGGAGCATAGTGATGACATGGGTAACAGAACATTGTGATGAAAATTTCATGGAGCATTGTGGTGACAAATATCACAGAGCCTTTTGATGACGAGGTCATGGACCATTGTGTTGACAAAGGTCATGAAGCATTGTGATGACTGGAGTCACGGAGCATTGTGATGACAATGTCCTGGAGCATTGTGATGAGAGGACGATGTAGCCTTGTGATGACAATTCTCAAGTAGCATTCTGATGAAGACTGGCATGGAGCATTGTGATTACAGTGGTCATGGAGCATTTGATGAAAATGGCATGGAGCATTGTGATGACAATGGTCATGGAGCTTTGTGATGACAAAGTTCATGGAGCATTTTGATGACAAGGTCGTGGTGCATTGTGATGAGAAGGGCAGGGAGCATTGTGATGACAGGGTCATGGAGCCATTTGATGAAAAGGATGATGGAACATTTTGATGACAGTGGTTATGGAACATTGTTATGTCAGGGCTCATGGAGCATTGTGATGAAATGGGTCATGGAGCATTTTGATGACAAGTGTTATGGAACATTGTGATGTCATGGTTCATGGAGCATTGTGATGAAAAGATCATGTAGCATTGTCATGACAGGGATCATGGAACATTGTGATGACAGGGGGGAGAGAGCATTTTGATGAGAAGTGCATGGAGCATTGTGATGACAAGGTTTTTGGAGCACTGTAACGACAAGGATGTGGAGCATTGTGATGACAAGCGCATGGCGCATTATGATGACATGGGTTATGGAGCATTGTGCTGACAAGTGCATGGAGCATTGTGATGATAAGGGTCATGGAGCGTTGTGCTGACAAAGGCATGCAGCATGGTGATGACAAGGATCACAGAGCATTGTGATGAAAAGTTCATGGAGCATTGTGGTGACAATGGTCACAGAGCCTTGTGTGACGAGGACATGGACCATTGTGATGACAAATGTCATGAAGCATTGTCATGACTGAAGTCACGGAGCATTGTGATAACAGTGGTCTTGGAGCATTGTGATGAAAAGGGAATGGATCATTGTGATGAAATAGGCATGGATTCTTGTCATGACAGTGTTCAAGGAGCATACTGATGACAAGTGTCAGAGAGCATTGTGCTGACAAGATCATGGAGCACTGTGATGACAAGTGTATTGAGCATTGTGATGACAAATGTCATGGAGAATTGTGATGACTGGAATCACAGAGCATTGAGATGACAGGGGTCTTGGAGCATTGTGATGAGAAAGTCATGGAGCATTCTGATGACATGCATCATGGAGCTTTGTGATTAAGGTCATGGAGCATTGTGATTACACGTGTCTTGGAGCAATGTGATGAAAATGGTATGGATCATTGTGATGAAAAAGGCATGGAGCCTTGTCATGACAGGGTTCAAGGACCATACTGATGAAAAGTGTCAGGGAGCATTGTGATGACTAGTGTATTGAGCATTGTGATGACAAAGTTCATGGAACATTGTGATGAGAAGACCATGGATAATTGTGATGATGAGTGTCATGGTGCATTGTGATGACAATGGTTATGGAACATTGTGATCACAGGGGTTCGGAGCATTTTGATGACAGACGTCATGGAGCATATTGATTTCATTGTGATGAAAATAGCATGAAGCATGATGACGTTGGACATGGTGCATTGTGATGACAGGGTCATGGAGCAATTTGATGAAAAGTGTCATGGAATATTTTGATGAGAGTGTTTATGGAACATTGTGATTTCAGGGATCTTGGAGCATTGTGATGAAAAGGGTGATGGAGCATTTTGATGTCAGAGGATATGAAACATTTTGATGTCAGTGGTCATGGAGCATTGTGATGATAAAGGCATGTAGCATTGTGATGACAGAGGTCATGGAAAATTGTGATGACAGTGGTGATGGAGTATTTTGATGACTAGTGATGGAACATTGTGATATCAGTGCTGAGAGAGCATTTTGATGAGAAGTGCATGGAGCATTGTGATAACAAAGTGTATGGAGCATTGTGATGACAAAATTTATGGAGCATTGTGATGACAAGGCTGTGGAGAATTGTGATAACAAGTGCAAGGCGCATTTTGATGACATGGATCATGGAGCATTGTGCTGAGAACCGAATGTAGCATTGTGAAGTCAAGGGTCATGGAGCATTGTGCTGACAAAGGAATGGAACATTGTGATGACAACGATCACAGAGCATTGTGATGAAAAATTCATGGAGCACTGTTGTGACAATGGTCACAGAGCCTTGTGATGACGAGGGCATGGACCATTGTGATGAAAAAGGTCATGAAGCATTGTGATGACTAGAGTCACGGAGCATTGTGATGACAAGGGTATGGAGCATTGTGATGACAGGGGCATGGTGCATTGTTCTGACAAGTTTCATGGTTTATTGTGATGACAGTGGGCATGGCACATTCTTATGACAAGGTCATGGAGCATTGTGATGAGAAGATCATGAAGTACTGTGAAGACAGGTGTCAGGGAGCATTGTGATGACATATGTCATGGTCCATTTTGATGACAATGGCATGGAGCATTGTGATGCCAAGTGTCATGGAGGAATGTGATGACAAAGTTAATGGAGCATTGTGATGACAGGGGTTTGGAGCATTGTGAGGACAAGGGTCATGGAGCATTTTGATGAAAAGGGCATGGAGGTTTGTGATGACAAGGGCCATTGAGAATTCTGATGACAATTTCGTGAAGCTTTGTGATGAAAAGCACATGGAGCTTGCTATGACAGGGGTCATGGAGCATTGTGATGACAAGTGCATGGAGAATTGTGATGACAAGAGCATGTAACATTGTGATGAGAAGTGTCATGGAGCATTGTGATGGAAAGACCGTGGAGCATTGTGATGAGAAGATCATGGATATTTGTGATGAAGAGCGTCATGGAGCACTGTAATGACAAGGGGCATGGAGCATTGTGATGACAGGCGTCATGGAGCATTGTGATGACAGGGATCATGCAGCATTGTGATGACAAGGGTCTTGGAGCATTCTGATGACAAGCTTGTGGAGTATTGTGATGACAATGGCATGGAGCATTGTGAGAAAAAGGGCATGGAGCATTGTGGTGAAAAAGACATGGAGCCTTTTCATGACAGGGTTCAAGGAGCATTCTGAGGAAAAGTGTCAGGGAGCATTGTGATGACAGGTGTATTGAGCATTGTGAAGACAAAGTTCATGGAGCATTGTGATGACAAGGGCATGGAGTATTGTGATGGCAGGCATCATGGAGCGTTGTGATGACAAGTGTTATGGAACATGGTGATCACAAGTGTTTTGAGCATTGTGATGACAGAGGTCATGGATCATTTTGATTTCAAGAATCATGGAGTATTGTGATGACAAGGGCATGAAGCAATGTGATCCCAAGGTTCATGGAGGATTGTGATGACACTGGTAATGGAGAATTGTGAGAACAAGTGCATGGAGCATTGTGATGACAAGGTCATGCAGCATTTTGATTACAAAGGCATGGAGCACCATGATGACATGTGTCATGGAGCTCTGTGACGACAAGCATAAAGGACCATTGTGATTACAGGGGTCATGGAGCATGGGGATGACAAGCACATGGAATATTCTGATGACAAGTGGCATGGATCATTTTGATGACTGTGGTCATGTAGCATTGTGATGACATGGGTCATGGAGCATTGTGATGAGAAGGTCATGGAGCATTGGGCTGAAAATATTCATGGAGTACTGTGATGACAGGGGTCATGGAGCATTGTCATGAGAAGGGAATGGAGCAATACGATGAGAAGGGCCTGGAGAATTGTGATGAGAGGGCCATGGCGCCTTGTGATGACAATTGTCATGGAGCATACTGATAAAAAGGTTCATGGAGCATTGTGATTACAGGGGTTTTGTAGCATTGTGAAGACCAGGGCATGGATCATTGAGATGAGAAGGCCATGGAGCATTCTCATGACATGCGTCATGGAGATTTTAGATGAAAAGGACATGGAGCATTGTGATTAGAGGGGTCTTGGAGGATTGTGATGAAAAGGGAATGGATCATTGTGATGAAAAATGCATGGAGCCTCGTCATGACAGGTTTCAAGGAGAATACTGACGACAAGTGTCAGGGAGCATTGTGATGACAAGTGTATTGAGCATTGTGATGACAAAGGTCATGGAGCATTGTGATGAGAAGACCATGGATAATTGTAATGGCCAGCGTCATGGGGCATTGTGATGACAAGTGTTATGGAACATAGTGACCAAAAGGGTTTGGAGCATTGTGATGACAGAGGTCATGGAGCATTTTGATTTCATTTTGATGACAATAGCATGAAGCTTTATGATGATGGTCATGGTGCATTGTGATGACAGGGTTCATGGAGCATTGAGATGAAAAGGGGAATGGAGCATTGTGATTACAGGGGTGTTGGAGCATTGTGATGACAAGGGCATGGTGCAATGTGATGAGAGGGTTCAAGGAGCATTTGATGATAATGGCATGGAGCATTGTGATGCCAATGGTCATGGAGCTTTGTGATGACAAATGTCGTGGAGCATTTTGATGACAAGGCCGTGGTGCATTGTGATGAGAAGTGCAGGGTGCATTGTGATGACAGGGTCATGGAGCAATTTGATCAAAAGGGTCATGGAACATTTTGATGAGAGGGGTTATGGAAAATTGTGATGTCAGGTGTCATGGAGCATTGTGATGAAATGGGTCATGGAGCATTTTGTGACAAGGTTTATGGAACACTGTTATGTCAGTGGTCATGTTGCATTGTGAAGATAAGGGCATGTAGCACTGTGATGACAGGGGCCATGGAACATTGTGATGACAGGGGCCATGGAACATTGTGATGACAGGGGTGAGGGTGTATTGTGATTACTAGTGATGGAACATTGTGATATATGTGTTGAGAGAGCATTTTGAAGAGAAGGGCATGGAGCATTGTGATGACAAGTTTTATGGAGCGTTGTGATGAAAATTTCATGGAGCATTGTGGTGACAAAGATCACAGAGCCTTGTGTGACGAGGGCATGGACCATTGTGATGAGATAGGTCATGAAGCATTGTGATGATTGGAGTCACAGGGCATTGTGATGACAGGGGTCATGGAGCATTGTGATCACAAGGGCATGGAGCAATGTGATGACAGGGGCATGGAACATTGGTTTGACATATTTCATGGATTATTGTGATGACAGTGAGCTTGGAGCACTGTGATGAAAAGGGCATGGAGCATTGTGTAGACAAAGTTCACAGAGCCTTGTGTGACGAGGTCATGCACCACTGTGATGACAAAGGTCATGAAGCATTCTGATAACTGGAGTCACGGAGCATTGTGATGACAGGGGTCCTGGAGCATTGTGATGACAAGAGCATGGAGCATTTTGATGACAGGGGCATGGAACAAAGGTCTGACAAGTTTCATGGATTATTGTGATGACAGTGGGCATGGCGCATTGTGATGACAAAGGCACGGAACATGTGATGACAAGGTCATGGAGTATTTTGAAGACAGGTGTCAGGGAGCATTGTGATGACATATGTCATTGTTCATTGTAATGACAATGGCATGGAGCATTGTGATACCAAGTGTCATGGAGGATTGTGATGACAAAGGTAATGGAGCATTTTGATGACAAGGGCTTGGAACATTGTGATGACAATGATCATGGAGCATTGTGATGACAAGGGCATGGAGAATTGTGATGGCAATGGCCATTGAGAATTTTGATGACAACGTCGTGAAGCATTGTGATGAAAAGCACATGGAGCTTGCTATGACTGTGGTCATAGAGCATTGCGATGACAAGTGCATGGAGAATTGTGATGACAAGATCATGTAACTTTGTTATGAGGAGTGTTAAGGATCATTGTGATGACAAGGACGTGGATTATTTTAATGACAAGGCACATGGAGCATTGTGATGGCAAGACCGTGGAGCATTGTGATGAGAAGACCATGGATAATTGTGATGACGATCATCATGGAACACTGTAATGACAAGCAGCATGGAGCATTGTGATGACAGGGGTCATGGAGCATTGTGATGACAAGGGTCATGAAGGATACTGATGACAAGCTTGTGAAGTATTGTGATAACAATGGCATCGAGCATTGTGATGAAAGGGGCATGGAGCCTTTTCATGACACGGTTCAAGGAGCATTCTGATGAGAAGTGACAGGGAGCATTGTGATGACAAGTGTATTGAGCATTGTGATGACAAATGTCATAGAGCATTGTCATGAGAAGTCCATGGATAATTGTGATGACAGGCATCAAAGTGTGTTGTGATGACAAGTGTTATGGAACATTGTGATCACAAGTGTTTGGAGCATTGTGATGACAGAGTTCATGGATCATTTTGATTTCAAGGAGAATGGAGCATTTTGATGACAGGGGCATGAAGCAATGTGATCTCAAAGTTCATGGAGGATTTTGATGACAATAGTAATGGAGAATTATGATGACAAGCACATGGAGCATTGTGATGACAAGGTAATGTAGCATTTTGCTGACAAAGGCATGGAGCATTGTTATGACAAGTGTCACAGAGCAATGTGATGACAAGCGTCACAGAGCATTGTGATTACAGGGGCCATGGAACACTGGGATGACAAGGGCATGGATCATTGTGATGACAATGATCATGGAGCATTTTGATGCCAGTGGTCATGGAGCATTGTGATGACTTGGGTCATGAAACATTGTGATGAGAAGGCCATGGAGCATTGGGCTGAAAATGTTCATGGAGTATTGAGATGACAGTTGTCATAGAACATTGTGATGACAAGGGAATTGAGAATTGTGATGACAAGGTCCTGGAGCATTATGATGAGAAGACCATGGACCCTTGTGATTAAAAGTCTCATGGAGCATTCTGATGAAAGGGGCATAGAGCATTGTGATTACAGGGTTCTTGGAGCATCGTGATGAAAATGGCATAGAGCATTGTGATGACAGGGACATGGAGCATTGGTCTGACAAGTTTCATGGATTATTGTGATGACAGTGGACATGGTGCATTGTGATGACAGGGCATGGAGCATTGTGATGACATGGTCGTGGAGAATTGTGAAGACCTTTGTCAGGGAGCATTGTGATGATATATGTCATGGACCATTGTGATGACAATGGCATGGAGCATTGTGATGCCAAGTGTCATGGAGGATTGTGATGACAAAGGTAATGGAGCATTGTGATGACATAGGCTTGGAGCATTGTGATGACGAGGGCATGGACCATGGTGATGACAAGGGCCGTTGATAATTTTGATGACAATTCATGAAGCATTGTGATGACCACCACATGGAGCTTGTTATGACAGGGGTGTTGGAGCATTGTGATTAATAATTCATAGAGATTTGTGATGACAAAGCATATAAAACTGTGAGTAGAAGTGTCATGGAACGTAGTGATGCCAAGGACGTGGAGAATTTTGATCACCAATGACATGGAACATTGTGATGACCAGGGCATGCAGCATTGTGATGGCAAGACCGTGGAGCATTGTGATGAGAAGACCATGGATAATTGTGAAGATGAGTGTCATGGAGCACTGTAATGACAAGGGGCATGGAGCATTGTGATGACAAGTGTTATGGAGAACTGTGATGACAGAGGTCATGAAGCATTGTGATGACAAGGGTCATGGAGCATTCTGATGACAAGCTTGTGGAGTATTGTGACGACAATGGCATAGAGCATTGTGATGAAAAGGGCATGGAGCATTGTGATGAAAAACGCAAGGAGCCTTTTCATGACAGGGTTCAAGGAGCATTCTGAAGACAAGGGTTAGGGAGCATTGTGATGACATGTTTATTGAGAATTGTGATGACAAAGGTCATGGAGCATTGTGATGACAAGGGCATGGTGTATTGTTATGACAGGCATCATGGAGCGTTGTCATGACAATAGTTATGGACCACTGTGATCACAAATGTTTGGAGCATTGTGATGAGAGGGGTCATGGACAATATTGATTTAAAGGAGCATGGAGCATTGTGATGCCAATGGTCATGGAGCTTTGTGATGACAAAGGTCATGGAGCATTTTGATGACAAGGTGGTGGTGCATTGTGATGAGAAGGGCCTGGAGCATTGTGATGACAAGGTCATGGAGCTTTTTGATGACAAAGGCATGGAGCATTGTGATGACAAGTGTCATGGAGCACTGTGATGACAAGCGTCATGGAGCATTGTGATTACGGGGTCATGGAGCATATGGATGACATGGCCATTGATCATTGTGATGACAAGTGTCATGGAGCATTTTGATGACAAGAGTCCCAGATCATTATGTTCTCAGGTGTCATGGAGGGTTGTGATGACATTGGTCATGGAGCATTGTGATGACAGGTGTCATGGAGCATTGTGATGAGAATGTCATGGAACACTGGGCTGAAAATGTTCATGGAGTATTGTGATGACAGGAGTCATGGAGCATTATGATGAGAAGAGAAAGGAGCATTGTGCTGACAAGATCCTGGAGCACTGTGATGAGAAAACCATGGAGCCATGTGATGACATTCTCATGGAGCATTCTAATGGAAATGGGCATGGAGCATTGTGATTACAGGGGTCGTGGAGCATTCTGATGACAAGGTAATGGTGCATTGTGATGAGAAGGCCATGGAGCATTCTGAAGACATGCATCATGGAGCTTTGTGATGACAAGGGCATGGAGCATTGTGATTTCATGTGTATGGAGCCTTGTGATAACAAGGGTCATGGAGCCTTGTGATGACAAGGCTGTGGAACATTGTGATGACTGGGATCATGGAGCATTGTTATGACAGGGGTAATGGAGCATTGTGATGACAAGGCCATGGGGCATTGGTCTGAAAAATTTCATGGATTATTGTGATGAGAGTGGGCCTGGAGCATTGTGATGACAAGGGCCTGGAACACTGTGGTACAGGGTTCATGGAGGACTGTAATGACAAGGCCATGGAGCATTGTTATGAGAATGGCATCGAGCATTGTGATGACAAGCGTCATGGAGATTTGTGATGACAAGGGCATGGGGCAATGTGATGAGAAGGTTCCTGAGGCATTGTGATGACAATGACATGGAGCATTGTGATGCCAAGAGTCATTGAGCTTTGTGATGACAAATGTTATGGAGCATTTTGATGACATGTGTTATGGAGCATTGTGAGGTCAGGGGTCATGGAGCACTCTGATGATAAGGGCATGTAGTATTGTGATGACAGGGGTCATGGAACACTGTGATGAGAAGGGTGAGGGTGTATTGTGATGACTAGTTATGGAATATTGTGATATCAGTGGTGACAGAGCATTTTGATGAGAAGTGCTTGGAGCATTGTGTTGAAAAGCTGGTGGAGCACTGTGTTGACAAGCGCATGGAGCATTGTGATGACAAGTGTCTTTGCATATTGTGCTGAGAAAGGCATGGAGCATTGTGATGACAAGGGTCATGGACCATTGTGATGAAAAGTTCATGGAGCATTGTGGTGACAGAGGTCACAGAGTCTTGTGATGACGAGGGAATTGACCATTGTGATGACAAAGGTCATGAAGAATTGTGATGAATGGAGTCACGGAGCATTGTGATGACAGTGGTCATGGAGCATTTGGATGTCAAGGGCATGGAGCATTGTGATGACAGGGGCATGGAACATTTTTATGGTAAAACCATGAAGCATTGTGATGAGAAGATCTTGGGTAATTGTGTTGAGGAGCATCATGGAGCAAGGTACTGATAAGAGGCATGGAGCATTGTGATGACAGGTGTCAGGGAACATTGTTATGACAGGTGGCAGGGAGCATTGTGATGACATATGTCATGTTCCATTGTGATACCAATGACATGGAGCATTGTGATGCCAAGTGTCATGGAGGATTGTGATGACAAAGGTAAAGGAACATTGGGATGACAAGGACATGGATCATTGTGATGACAAGGGCCATTGAGAATTTTAATGACAAGGTCTTGAAACATTGTGATGACAAGCACATGGAGCTTGCTATGACAGGGATCCTGGAGCATTGTGATGACAAGTGCATGCAGAATTGTGATGACAAGAGCATATAACACTGTGAGGAGAAGTGTCAAGGAGACTTGTGATGACAAGGATGAGGAGAATTGTGATGACAAGGGTCATGGAGCATTGAGATGACCAGGGCATGGAGCATTGTGATGGTAAAACACTGAAGCATTGTGATGAGAAGACCTTGGGTAATTGGGATGACGAGCATCATGGAGCACTGTACTGACAAGGGGCATGGAGCATTGTGATGACAGGTGTCAGGGAACATTGTGATGACAGAGGTCATGAAGCATTGTGATGACAAGGGCATGGAGCATTGTGATGACAAGGGCCTGGAACATTGTGATGACAAGTGTCATGGAGCATTTTGATGACATTGGCATGCAGCATTGTCATAACAAAGGACATTGAGAATTTTTATAACAATGTCATGAAGCATTGTGATGACAAGCATATGGAGCTTGCTATGATATGGGTCAGGGAGCACTGCGATGACAAGTGCATGGAGAACTGTGATGACAAGAGCATGTAACATTGTGATGAGAAGTGTCATCGAACACTGTGATGACAAAGAGGTGGAGAATTCTGATGACAAGGGACATGGAGCATTGTGATGACCAGGGCATGGAGCAATGTGATGGCAAGAGGTTGGAGCATTGTGATGAGAAGGACATGGATAATTGTGATGATGAGCATCATGGAGCATTATGATGACAAGAGCCATGGAGCATTCTGACATAAAATATCACTTATGAAGGAAATGTAAACATGGCTACACATGAACTGAATTAGCAAAGAGAACAGAGTCTCACATTTAGAAAACATACTTATGCCTGCTTAAGGGGAAAGGAGAGGTGGGGAGATGCACAAAACCAGAGTTTGATATTAGCACAGGTTCCGTTGCATAATCTAAATAGAGAATAGACAAGAGCTACTCCAACCTCAGTGAACAGGACTCAACAGCCCTATTCCCGCAGAGGAATATATCTGACTAGTAAGAAACTTATAACGTATATATTGATATGTCTCTGTAAGGGAATCAAGTGTGTCTAGACCGGCATAAACACGTCAGTGAAAATCAGCTCAAACTCATTATATAAATGAATTTCAAAAACAAAACAATAAAACAGCGAAATTCTAACACAATTCCTTGCGGTGTTCTGATGAAACCTGGAATGACCCTATCTAAAATGACAGCTGGATGAGACATAAGGTTGGACACTTGGGACTGAGAGGATTGGTGAGATTGGACGAGAAAACGCAGACCGTTTAAAGCAATAATGAATGCCAACAATTCCATGGGTCCCAACTCGCCAGGTAAAAAGGAATATCACTACAGTTATAACATGTATGGGAAACGTAGAGAATGCACACACTGTGAATACGAAAGGATTCTAAAACTCAACTAATAGTCCCTCTCCTGGTGCTCCGGTTTCACTTTCCAACTGCTTTACTATCAATCTCCCAACTTGGAGAGACAGCACCTTTAACCTCCTGGTTCACACAGGTTGCCAATTTGGCAGAGGATGAAAGGGAAGAGGGAGAACCAATGAGAGAGTAGCTGTTAGGCATCTGGACGGGCACATGTCACTCTAATTTCCCGGCAGGAAGAAGAATTAACCAAAGTCTCAGCCACCCACCGGGAACCAGTATAGGTCCTGAACCAAAATTTTGGACTTGACCTCAGCTCACAAAAAACGAGTTGAAAAATGAAGCTCAGGGCACAGCAATTCACAAAATGGCAGAGTAATAAAGGACAACAATCGTCCAAAAATCTGTTGACGAAGCCTACATGGCAGAATTGAAATGGAGCCAGAATAGCAGGAATCAGATTTCAAGAGGTACATTGGAATCGCCTTTAAAGCACAGGAAGAGGGGCACAATTTCGACAATGATGCAGTTGGCCAAAAAGGGCGTATGCGTTTTCTCCTGAATATATTCAGGAAAAAACGAATACGCCCTTTTTGTCCAAGCAAGCAAGCGGGTAATGCAAATCTGCACTACAAAGCAGTATCACTTCCCACTGGTCAACAGGGACATCCGCAAATGTGTAAAAACCAGAAAGGCAAGATAGGCCCAGGAGAACAGGGAACCTAGTTATGCTGATGGGCAGGATGTAAATTGCCAACTACCCCTCTGGAGGAGTGCATTGTGTTCCCTAAAAGAAGTAAACAACAGAGCTACAGAGCAAAGGACACTTCCAGTCTAGGGAATATACCTTGGGAAAACTGAAAATCAATAAGACAGAGCCACCACACAATTTAGGGCTGCACTGCTTACAAGAACCTCAACTTGGGTACCCCTTAAATATCCCAGGAAAGAAAAAAATGTTTCAAGAAATTGTGTTACTTTCGTACGATGGAATATCCCTCAGCCATGAAATCAATGTCATAGGGACAGTAGCAGCAAAATGAGTGGATTCAGGGACGATAATTCTAAGTGAAATAAGTCACAGAGAAAAAGAAACTTATCATAAGAAATCACTTAAAAAGGTCCTGTAAACATGGCAACACATGAACTGAGTTAGGAAAGAGAACAGAGTTTCACAGTTAGAAAACACTCTTATGCCTGCTTAAGGGGGAAGGAGAGGTGGGGTGATGCATAAACCAGAGTTTGATATTAGTACACGTACCGTTCCAAAAACCAACTACGGAAGAGACAAGCCCTACACCTTCCTCAGTGAAAGAGACTCAAAACCCCATATTTCCCGCAGAGGAATATATCTGACTAGTAAGAATCTTAAAACCTATATATTGATATGTCTCCATCAGGGAATCAAGTGTGCCTACACTGGCAGAATCATGGCAGTGAGAATCAGCTCAAACTCAGTATAAAAAGGAATTTCAATAACAAAACAAAAAAACATGGAAATTCTTTACAATTCCTTCAGGGGCTCTGATGAAACCTGGAATGACCCTATCTACAACGACAGCTGGATGTGGCATAAGGCAGGACACTTGGGACTGAGAGGATTCTTGATATTCAGTGAGCAAATGCAGACCATTTAAAGCAATAATGCGTGGCACACATTCCAAGGGTCCCAACTCTCCAGGTTGAAGGGAATATTACTACAGCTATAACATGTACAGGAAACCTAGAGAATGGACACACTGTGAATACGAATGGTTTCTAAAACTCAACTAATAGTCCCTCTCCTGGTGCTCTGGTTTGACTTTCCAACTGCTTTACTATCAATCTCCCAACTTGGAGAGACAGCCCCTTTAAACTCCTGGTTCGCACAGGTTGCCAATTTGGCAGAGGATGAAAGGGAAGAGGGAGAACCAATGAGAGATTAGATGTTAGGAATATGGACGGGCACATGTCACTCTAATTTCCCAGCAGGAAGAGGATTTAACCAAAGTCTCAGCCACCCGCCTGGAACCAGTATAGGTCCTGAACCCAAATTTTGGATTTGCGGTCAGCTCACAAAAAACGAGTTGAAAAATGGAGCTCAGGGGCACATGAATTCACAAACTGGCAGAGTAATAAAGGACAACTATCGTCCAAAAATCTCTTGAGGGAAGGCCACTAGGCGGACTTGAAAGTGAGCCAGAATATCAGGAAACAGATTTCAAGAGGTACATTGGAATCGCCTTTAAAGCACAGGAAGAGGGGCACAATTTCGACAATGATGCACGTGGCCAAAAACGGCGTTTGCGTTTAATCCTGAATATATTCAGGAGAAAATGCATACGCCCTTTGTGGCCAAGCAAGCAAGCGGGCAATGCAAGTCTGCACTACAAAGAAGTATCACTTCCCACCAGTCAAAAGGCAGATCTGCAAAATGTGTAAAAACCAGAAAGGCAAGACAGGCCATGGAGAACAGGGAGCCTAGTTATGCTGATGGGCAGGATGTAAATTGCCAACTGCCTCTCTGGAGGATTGCATTGTGTTCCCTAAAACAAGTAAACATCAGAGCTACAGAGCCAAGAGCACTTCCAGTCTAGGGAATATACCTTGGGAAAACTGAAAATCAATAAGACAGAGCCACCCCAAAATTTAGGGCTGCACTGCTTACAAGGACCTCAAATTGGGTACACCTGAAATATCCCAGGAAAGACAAATATGTTTCAAGATATTGTGGTATTTATTTGCCATGTAATATCCGTCAGCCATGAAATCAATGTCATAAGGCCAGTAGTAGCCAAATGAGTGTATTCAGGTACGATGATTCTAAGTGAAATAAGTCACAGAGAAAAAGAAACTTATCATAAGATATCACTTATGAAGGTCCTGTAAACATGGCTACAAATGAACTGAGTTAGGAAAGGGAACAGAGTCTCACATTTAGAAAACGCTCTTATGCCTGCTTAAGGGGGAAGGAGAGGTGGGGTGATGCATAAATCCAGAGTCCTAAATTAGCACAGATACCGTTCCATAAACCAAGTATGTAATAGACAGCACCTACTCCTGGCACAATGAACTGGACTCAACAACCCCTATTCATTGCAGAGGAATATATCTGACTTGTAATAATTCTAAAACATATGTATTCTCATGTCTACATAAATGAATCATGCGTTTGTATAACGGCATGAACACAGAAGTGAAATTCAGCTAAACACCCTTATAAAAATAAATTTCAAAAGCAAAATGCAAAAACAGCAAAACAGAGAGAAAGTCTTAAAAATTACGTTCAGGGCCTGTGATGCAACCTGGATTGACACCTTTACACCCACAGCTGGAGGAGACGTAAGACTGGACACTTGGGGCTGACAAGATTGCTGAGGTTGTGTGAGCAAAAGAACACCACTTAGAGCAATACTGTGTGCTACCCATTCTAGTGGCCCCAACTCTCCAGGTTTAAGGGAATCTTCCTACAGATAAAACATGCATGGGAAACCCGTTGGATGGTACACTGTGTAATCGGGAAAGTTTTCTAAAATGTACCTCATTTTTCCTTTCCTCGTGCTTGGCTTAGCCATTCCATCTGCAATACTGCAAATCTCCCCACTTGGAGTGTCAGCGCTTTTACCCTCCTGTTATGCACAGGTTGCAAATTGTGCAGAGGATGAACAGGAAGAGGGGAAACAAATGAGACATTAGCTGTAGGTGTTTGGATGGGCACATGTCACTCTAGTTTCCCATCAGGAAGAAGAATTCAACAAAGGCTCAGCCTGCAACCCTGGAACCAGAGTAGGGCCTAAAGCCATCCTGCGGTATTGCAGCCAGCTCACAAATAAGCGAGTTGAAAAATGGAAATCAGGGGCACAGCAATTCACAAACTTGCAGAGTTATAAAGGACAACTATCATCCAGAAATATATTGAGGTAAGACAGTGAAGAGGATTTGAATGCAAGGCAGAATTGAAGGAAACAGATTTCAAGAGGTAGATTGGAGTCATCTTTAAAGCACATGAAAAGCGACAGAACTTCGACAATGTTGCCCTTGGCCGAAAAGGGAGTATGTGTATTTTCTTGAATATATTCGGGAAAAAAATGCATACACCCTTTTTGGCCAAGCAAGCCATCAGTAATTGCAAATCCACACTACATAGAAGTGTCACTTACCACCGGTCAAAAGGGCCATCCGCAAATAGTGTAAAAACCACAAATGCAGCAAAGGCTATGGAGAAAAGGGAGCCTGGTTACGCCGATGGACAGGATGTAAATTGCCAACAGCCTCTCTGGAGAACTGTATGTTGTTTTCTAAAACAGAGCTACAGAGCATAGCACACTTCCACTCATGGGCGTGTATTTTGGGAAAACTAAAAATCCACAACACACAGCCAGCCCAAAATTTAGGGCTGCTCTGTTTACAAGAACTTCGACTTCGGTACACTTTAAATATCCCAGGAAAGGAAAAAAAAATGGATAAAGATGTTGTGGTACTTGTATACAATGGAATGTCACTCAGACATAAAATCAATGTCATAAGGCCAATAGCAGCATAATGAGTGGCTTTAGGTACAATGATGCTAAGTGAAATAAGCCACAAAGAAAAAAAAACTTATTGTAATATATCACTTATAAAGGGAATGTAAGCATGGCTACACATGAACTGAACTTCAAAAGAGAACAGAGTTACACATTTAGAAAACACTTATGCACCCTTAACGGGAAAGGTGACGTGGGGTGATGTGTAAAAGCAGAGTTTGAAATTAGCACAGATACCATACCATATACCAAATATGTAATAGACAAGACCTACTCCTTTCTCAATGTACTGCACACAAAACACCCTATTCACTGAAGAAGAATATATCTGACTGGTAATAATCTTGAAACCTATGTATTTATATGTCTCCATAATGGAATCAAGTGTATGTAGATTGGCATAAAAAGAGATCAATGGAACAGGACAGAAAGCCCAGAGCCAAAACTACATACCTATGGCTATCTCATCTATGACAAAGGAGCTAAGGATATACAATGGAGAAAAGACAGACTCTTCTGTAATTGGTGCTGGGAAAACTGGACCCCTACACATAAAAGAATGAAATTAGGACACTCCATAACACCATACACAAAAATAATCTCTAACTTAATTAGAGATCTAAATATAAGACCAGACACTATAAAACACTTAGAGGAAACCATAGGCAGAACACTCTATGACATAAATCACAGCAAGATCCTTTTTGACCCACTTCCTAGAGAAATGGAAATAAAAACAAAAATCAACAAATGAGACCTAATGAAACTTAAAAGCTTTTACACAGTACAGGACAACATAAACAAGATGGAAAAACAACCCTCAGAATGGGAGAAAATATTTTCAAATGAAGCAATTGACAAAGGATTAATCTCCAAACTTTACAAGCACCACATGTAGCTCAATATCACAAAAACAAACAACCCAATCCAAAAACGGGCAGAAGACCTAAATAGACATTTCTCCAAAGGAGATATACAGATTGCCAAGAAACACATGAAAGGATGCTGAACATCACTTATCATTAGAGAAATGCAAATCAAAACTACTGTGAGGTATCACCTCACAGCAGTCAGAGTGGCAATCATCAAAAAATTCTACAAAACAATAAATGTTGGAGAGGCCTTTATTGGAGAAAAGGGAACACACTTGCACTGTGGGTGGGAATGTAAATTGATATGGCCACTAGGGAGAACAGTAAGGAGGTTCCTTTAAATAACTAACAATAGAAGTACCATACGACACAACAATCCAACTACTGGGCATTTGCCTTGTGAAAAGCATAATTCAAAAAGGTTTATGTACAAAAATATTCATTGCAGCTCTATTTACAATAGCCAGGACATGGAAGCAACCTAAGTGTCCATCGACAGATGAATGGATAAAGAAGATCTGGCATATATATACAATGGAATATTACTCAGCCATAAAAGGCAGCAAAACTGAGTTATTTGTACTGAGGTGGATGGACTTAGAATCTGTCCTACACAGTGAAGTAAGTCAGAAAGGGAAAAACAAATACTGTATGTTAACAGAGATATATGGAATCTAATGAAGAAAAAAAAATTTGAAGAACCTAGTGGCAGGACAGGATTAAGGGCACAGACATAGAGAAAGGATTTGAGGACAACAGAAGGGGGATGGGTAATATAGGACGAAGTGAGAGAGTGGCATGGACATAAATACATTACCAAATGTAATACCGATAGCTACTGGGAAGCAGCCACATAGAACAGGGAGATCAGCTCGGTGCTTTGTGACCACCTAAAGGGGTGGGATATGGAGTGTGCGAGGGAGATGCACAGAGGGAGGTGATCTGGTGATATTTGTATATGTATAGCTGATTCACTTTGTTAGACAGCAGAAACTAACACTCCATTGTAATGCAAATATACTCCAATAAACGTGTAAAAGTTAAAAAAAAAGAAAGCCCAGGGATAAACCTACACACCTATGCTCAACTAATCTATGACACAGGAGGCAAGTCTTTACAATGGAGAAAAGAGAGTCTCTTCAATCAGTGGTGCTGGGAAATATGGACAGCTACATGTAAAAGAATGAAATTAGAACACTCCCCAACACCATACATAAAAATATATTCAAAATGGATTAGAGACCTTAATGTAAGACTGGACAGTATAAAACTCTGAGAGGAAAACTTACGAAGAATATTCTGACGTAAATCACAGGAAGATCTTTTTTGATCCACCTCCTATAGTAATGAAATAAAAAAAAGAAACAAAACAGATGGGACCTAGTGAAACGTAAAAGCTTTTTCAAAGCAAAGGAAACTACAAACAAGACGAAAAGACCACCCTCAGAATGGCAGAAAATATTTGCAAACGAATCAATGGACAAATGATTAATCTCCAATATATAAAAACAGCTCATGCAGCTCAATATTAAAAAAACAAACAACCCAATACAAAAATGGAAGATCTAAATAGACATTTCTTCCAAGAAGACATAGAGATGGCCAAGACGCACATGAAAATCTGCTCAACATCACTAATTATTAGAGAAATGGAAATCGAAACTACAATAAGGTATCACGTCACACCTGTTAGAATGGGCATCATCAGAAAATCTACAAACAACAAATGCTGGAGAGGGTGTGGAGAAAAGGAACCTTCTTCCACTATTGTTGGGAATGTAAATCGAGACAATCTCTATGGAGAACAGTATGGAGGTTCCTTAAAATCTAAAAATAGAACTACCATATAATCCAGCAATCCCACTACTGGACATATACCCAGAGAAAACCATAAATCAAAAAAAACACATTCACCATAATGTTCATTGCAGCACTATTTACAGTAGCCAGGTAATGAAAGCAACCTAAGTGCCCACAGACAGAAGAATGGATAAATATGTTGGACATACATACAATGGAATATTACGCAGCCATACATAGGAATGAAATTAGGTCATTTGTAGAGACCTTGATGGATCTAGAGACTGTCATACAGAGTGAAGTAAGTCAGAAAGAGAAAAACAAATACTGTATATTAATGCATATATGTGGAACCTAGAAAAATGGTACAGATGAACCGGTTTTCAGGGCAGAGATAGAGACACAGATGTAGAGAACAAACATATGGACACCAAGGGGGGAACGTCATGTGAGGGTGGTGGTGGGATGAATTGGGAGACTGGGATTCACATGTGCACACTTATATGTATAAAATAGATATCCAATAAGAACCTGCTGTATAAAAGAAATAAATAAATGTTTAAAAAGTTAAAAATAAATAAATAACATTTAATAAAATAAAACAGAAAAAAGTTTTTCCCTTCATATAGATGTCGTTATATTAATGCATTATGTCTATATTTATATCTCTAAATTAAAATAAGAGGAATAAATAAAATCTAAGTTGAACCAAAAAGAAAAAAGGAAAAAAAACAAAAAACAGAAACCACCAGTTATAAACAGGAAAATCATATCAGGGCACTTGCTCCAGTGGTAAAAAATTCTTAAGTTGGTAAGAGGTGGGAAATCATCTCCCATGCAGTCAGCAGCGTTCCCCCCCTCAAGGAGCATCCTCATTGCAAAGCTGGGGGACTGTGCTGAGGCGTCTGTAAGTAAATGTGAGCTGAGCCACAATCCTGCTGCAGCTGAACTCTTCCCACCCTTTCCAGGTAAAACACCTGAATATGTACAAGAACTTGCAAGCCTAGAGGAAGGGCTGTGGAGCCACACAAGCGACAGCACGCAGGCCGACTTGGTGCCTGCAGGACAGCCAGGATGATCCTGGCCGCAGATGCTCTTCTGGAAGATTTCCATTTCCCTGCCTGAGATACCCCTCCTGCCACGGCCCCCACTGCTTTTTTACTTCCTCACCTCTGCTGCGGAGAAATTCCAACGGCATGTATGGGTGACACATCCTCTTCTTTAGCAGGTGGCAGCCTGGCAACTCCTGCAGGAAGTCCAGCAGAGCCCCACTCACACTGGGCCACCCACAAAGCCACGGCCCCTCACTCCCTCCCACCACCCCAGCCCCGACACTGCTGACGGGGCATAGAATATGGCATCAGGCACAGCTACAGGAGCTCCTGCTGACTGGAGAGGTCTTTATATTGACCTCAACCCAGGCACACCTGGGGAGGGCTGGCAGGCAGTGTCAGGCTGCCCAAATCAGCCAATCCTCACCCCTCAGGGGCTCACAGTTTCAGAAAATGAACCTTGCTAAACGGGCCTGGCCCAAGGAACAGGTGTGGGCTCTTGAGAGTCAGGATAGACAAGGGGCTGCTGCTACGGCTTGTTTTCTTATCATTTTATCTGGTCTATGAGTGGAAAACAACTTCAAGAAGACCCTATCCTAATGAGAGGAACCCAGGAGTCAGGGAGAGGAGTGATGATGTGTGGAGACAGAGGCCTGGTGCCCTGGTTGCAGTGGAAGTGTCTGGAAGAGCAGGCAGAGAGAGGCCACACAGAGTGATACCAAGGGTCAGAGAACTGTCAGAGCTGCTGTTTGTTAGTTCAAGTACTGCTCTGAGGTGTTCTGTGTCAGCTGTGAGCGACAGGTGAGCTGGGGGTTCTCTGCAAGGTGGGCTATGTGCACAGTTCCTATATGTCCATCCCTGCTGGGGTACAGGCCCAGGGGAGCTCTCTATCCTGGGAAGGGCCTGACTAGGAGAGCCCCATGGGCTGCTGGGTAGCTGCACAGGTGAGCTCCATACACTGGGAGGGACGACCACGTGAGCCCCGTGGGCTTTGGGGTGGGCGGCGCAGGCCAGGTGAGCTCCATATCCTGGTATTGGCCTGACCACGAGAGCCCCATGGGCTGCTGGAGACCTGGTAAAAGATATCAGGACAGTCAGTGAAGCCACCGAGGATACACATCCAGTAGCTCCTATTTCCTACACCCTGCTGGTCATACTACCATCCACCAGGCCATGGCATTCAGTATTAGACTTCAATGATGCATTCTTCTGTATTCCATTCATCTCAGAGTCACAAGAACTTTTGGCTTGTGAGTGGCAGGACACAACATGCAACAAAAGCAATAATGCTGGGCCGTCCTGCCCCAATGGTTCAAGAATCCCCACACCATCATTGGGGAAATGTCCTCTAAAGAACTCAAAGTTCTACCTCTGTAAAAGGGAACCCTCCTTCAATATGCAGATGACATTCTGATCGCCAGGCCTACTAAAGACGCCTCTGAACTACCTAGCCAAGAAAGGATAGAAGGTGTCCAAGGAAAAGGCTCAAATATCCCAGGCTAAGGTGACATGCCTGGGCTTCATTCTCACAGATATTCGGAGAAACGCATCCCAGGATAGGGAAGAAGCCATTTGCAGCCTTACCTCTTCTAAAACTAGAAGACAGCTTAGGGGTTCCTGGGGAGGCCAAGGTTTTATGCATCTGGATCCCTAACTACAGTCTAATACCTGGGCATCTACATGAAACACTGACATGAAATGATGATGATCCTTTTCAATAGAATCCAGAAGCAGACTTTCAAGAATGGAAAGAGCAGTCAATTCAGGCCCTTGCCCAGGAACTCCCTAATTTAGCTAAACCCTTTGACCTTTACATACCCGGTCAAGGTTAATCACCCTTGGAGACTTAGTGCAAAAACTGGGACCACTTGAAATGGAGCAACACAAGAATGCCCTTCAGGTATGATAAACTATGGTCACAAAGGGCTTTGCCCACTGCCCCATCAGGCCAGGATACTGGGGTATCTAAAAAGCTGGAAATCAGCAGCCCGCAAGGCCAGCTCCCTCCTAAGGGAAAAGGAACCCACGTGGTGATCCTAACCACCCATCATGCCCTGAAGTTTCAGGGGTCGCTGTGCTGACACACTGACCTCGAGTGAGGATGCCCTCCAACTCCAACCTCCAGAGAGACAAACGGGGGCAATGGGCCCCCAAGATGACTCGTGTGACCATCACTTGACCTGGAGTTTCTCTCAGAAAACAAGTCTGTGCCCCGAAAGAGCAGACTACTGCTTGGAGGACTTACTGCACCCAGACGGGAGATAACAAGCTTGGCGGAGGAACAGTATATCATGATTTCACCATAGAAAACCCTACAGACACTGCGGTGATGGTGGCCAATGTGACTGGCTGGACTGCTGGCTACTTCAAAAGGCCGTTGACTCAGTGGACGTCATGGTCCTGGATCACCACTGAATCTGGACTGTCTGGGAGTTGAGCGGGAAGGGCTCTGACACATGGTGCTGTTTGTACATTAATTCAGGGACCTAATTAAAGAAAGCACAGACTACTGGTCAGTGCATCTAGGCTGGCAAATTCGTCAGCCTAAGGTCACCGAACAAATGTGGGGTTGGGTGAAACCTGCCACAGCAGCATCTCTGTGCATCTCTTTCCTGGACCCTTAAAGGTCAATAGAATCTATAACACTTCCAAAGCTGGTGCTCAGGTGTACCAGCAGTGAGGCAGTAGGCCTTGGGACAATCAACCTCACCTGGAGGCTGCTGGGGAGAAGTTTTGCCCCTCCCCCCGTGTATGAGTGCTCCCACCTCAGCATGAAGCAGTTACAAAAGAGGGGTCTTCACCCTCAGCACCCCAAGAATGAGGAACGGGAGAAAAAACAGAGGAAGTGTTTGTCTCCGGCAACGTTCATTAAAAATACCTGGGAGATAAAAAGAGAATCTGGGCAATAAAATAAAGTCTAACCTGTTTTTCCTTTGTGCTTTGTCTAATTTCACGTTCTCCTAGGGTTCCGCATGCAGAGGTCCCACACCCGGCACTTCAGATCCGATTTCCTAGAGCAGAATGGCTGGGTCGACACCTCAGCTAGCGGGGTCCCATGCAGACTCTGCGACATAGAGCCTGAGCTGCAGCCAACCCAGGCCTCGAGAGCTCCATCCCCTCCCTCCTGCTGATGCTGCCGGGATCCCTACACAGCAGCCGAGCCCACAGCTCGCAGGGGAGTGCACGCTCTCACCTCTCCATTCTGTTTTCAAAATATAAAGTTTCCTTTGCTTCTGAACAAAACTCAGTCTTGATCTGTTGGCTCCAATGACACTGGGCATGGGGACTCCTGTTGGGGTCCACTCTGGAGGATCAGTAACAGAAATTGAGAACATTGTAACTTCAATGAACAGATGTGTGAGCCAAACTGTAGTCATCCTAGAGCAGTGTATAAGGCTCGGGTAAAATAAGATGTTTCTAAGACTTACATCTGATATTTCCATCACTTTATTATAAGCAAGTTTAGTGAAGACGTCTGTCTTATTTGTCAGGTCAACATTAGAGAAATGAAGTGATTTATTCCCAAGGATGTACATCGAATACTCTTGGCTGAAGCTTTAATCTTGTTTTGAATGCTTTTCCATAGAAAATGATACCTCTCTTTCAGCTTCCCCATTTCTGAGAAGTATAAAATCTTATAATTTATTATTACCAAAGTGGAAAGGTAGGAGAAGGCATAAATTAACAGTTTTGGATTAACACATACACACTGCTATATATAAAACAGATCATCAACAAGGAACTACTGTATAGCACAGGGAACTACACTGAATATTTTGCAATAACCTATAAGGGGAAATAATCTGAAAAAGAATAGATATTTTTATTGACATCATCTATCAATGACAGATAAAATGTAACCTAAGCAAGGCCGATGGTGAGCACTTCTGACTCTGAAGTTTTCAATCATCTAAAGTTTGGACTCTGCCTATTTCCCAAGGCCCTTAATGGATATATATGTAGCCGTAGCTTAAAAACTCCCCAGTTTGGGGTTCAGGGAGGCACTGATTTGGAAAAATCCCTTGTGTTCTACTTACATGCACGGGACCATTCCTATGGCTAAAACATGCCTGTCACACCTAGAGGATGGTACACCATTTGATCGGAAACCGTTTGGAAAAGGCACCTCACCTCCTCATCGCTTGTTGCTCGGGTTCAACCCTCCAGCATCTTTCCTAACAATCTCCTCACTTGAGGATATCAGCACCGTCCACATCCTGTGGCACACAGATTGGAATTTGTCCAGAGGATGAAACGGATGGATGAGAAAAATTCAGAGACAAGTCCTAGGTGTTCGGACAGGCACATGCCACTCTAATTTCCAGTCCGGAAGACAAATTCATCAAAGTCTAGAATTGCCCACAGAAACAGAATAGGGCTACAGGAAATCCCGCTGTTTTGTGTCAAGTTTCCAAAAACACAAGTTCAAAAATGGAACTCAAGGGGACTAAAATTCATGAAACTGCAGAGTTGTAAATATCTATCGTCAAAAAATGTCTTGAGGTAAGTCACAGAAAAGGACTTGTAAGCAAGGGAGAGTGGCAGGAAACAGATTTGAAGAGGTGGAAAGGACTCCCCATTAAAGCAAAAGAAAAGGGGCTGAACATCGCCAATGATGCAGTTGGCCAAAAAGGGCATATGCATTTTTTCTGAATATATTCAAGTAAAGGCCATACACACTTTTTATCCAACCAAACAGGTGGGAACTGGAAATCAATACTACAAAATGTATCACTTCACATCAGTCAGAAGGGCCATCCACATAAAGTGTAAACACCCGAAATGCAGGACAGGGTGAGGAGAAAAGGGAGCCCTGTGAGGCTGATAGTGGAAATGTAATTTGACAACGGCCACTCTGGAGAAGTGTATTGTGTTCGCTAAAACATCGAAAAAATGAGCTACAGAGCATAGGGCACTTGCACTCATGGGCGTATACCTTGGGAAAAACAAAAATCGACAGAAAACAGGCACCCCAACGTTTACCACCTCTCTGTTAAAAAGGGCCTCAACTTGGATATAAAATAAATGTCCCTGGAAGGAGAAAATGGATAAAAGAGATGGGGTACTTATGTAGAGTGGAATATTACTCACCCAGAAATGAATGAAATAAGGCCAGTTGTAACAACTCTGTAGAAGATACATACGATCATTCTAAGTGACGTATGTCAGAAAGAAAAAGACACATATCATAAGATGTCACTTAAAGGTGGAATCAAAAATGGCTACACATGAAATAAATTACAAAATAGAAACATAGTCAAATATGTAGAAAATAGACATAAGGCTGCTAAATGGGAAAGGTGGGGAAGGGTGAGGTATTATCAAGGAGGTTGAAATTAGCAAAGATACCATTCCAAGTACCAAATTGAATAACTGACAAGGCCTACACGGTACCTCAAAGAACTGCACTCAGCCCACTCAAGTCACTGGAAAATAATACATATGACTGGTAAGCATCTGAAAAAGAATTTATTGTTGTCTCACAGTACATGAATCAAGTGGATGTACAGCAGCAAAAAACAGAGCTTTGAAAATCAGCTGAAACCAATATAAAAATAAATTTAAAAATATTTAGAAAAACAGTGAGACACACAAAAATTCTTACAACTTTTGTTGAAGGGCTATGATGTACCATGGATTGAACACATGTAGACCCACAGCAGGATGATATAAAAGGCTGGAAGCTATGCACGCTAAGAGATGTTAGAGAGGCTGGGTGAGGAAATGCAGACCTTTAAAGTAATACTGCCTGGTACCCATTCCATGGTTCCCAAATCTGCAGGTTCAAGTTAATCTTCTGACAGCGAAAACATGCCTGGAAAACCAAGATGAACGTACACCGTGTGCTCAGGAAAGGTGTCTAAAATGCACCTTATTTTTGATCTCCTGGTGCTGGGGTTCGCCATTCCAGCCACATTACTAACAATCTCCCCACTTGGAGAATTTAACCTCCTGTTTCACACAGTTTGCAATTTGTGCAGAGGATAAGCGGGAAGAGGGGGAAACAATGAGAGACTAGCTGTAGGAGTTTTGACAGGCACATGTCACTCTAATTTCCCATTAGGAAGAAAAATTAACCAAAGGCTCAGCCTGCCTCCCCAGAACCAGAATAGGGCCGGAAGCAATTTAATGGTTTGGCGGCCAGCTCACAAAAAAGGCGAGTTGAAAAATGGAGCTCAGGAGCAGATAATTCAAAGACCTGCAATGATATAAATGATAACCAACGTCCAAAAATATATTCAGGTAAGGCAACGAAGAAGATCTGAATGAGAGGCAAAATTGCAGGAAACAGATTTCAAAAGGCAGATTGTACTCACAGTTAAAACATATGAAAAGCAGCAGAATTTCTAAAATGATGCAGTTGGGCAAAAGGGTGTATGCGTTTTTTTCGTGAATATCTTCAGGAAAAAAACACATACAGAGATTTAGGCCAACCAAGCAAGCGGGAAATGCAAATCAGCACAACAAAGAAGTCTCAATTTCCACTGCTCAGAAAGGCTATCCAAAAAATGTGTACAAACCAGAAATGCAGGAGCGGCCATGTAGAACAGGGAGCCTCGTCACCCTGATGGGTGGCGTATAAATATCCAAGAGCCACTCTGAAGAAGTGTATGCTGTTTCCTAAAACATCTAAAATACAAAGCCGCCGAGCAAAGGGGAATTCAACTCATGGGTATATGACTTGGGAAGACTAAATGTCAACAAGACAAAGGCACCCCAAAATTTAGGGCTGCTCTGCATACAAGAACCTCCACTTCGGTATACCTAAAATATCCCACGATAAAGAGAAATGCATAAAGAACATGTGGTAATTTTGTACAACGGAATATCACTCAGACGTGATATCAGTGCCATAAGGCCAGTAGCAGCATAATGAGTGGATTAAGGTACGATGATTCTAAGTGCAATAAGTCACACAGAAAAATAATCTAATCATAAGAATCACTTATAGAGGTAATGTCAACATCACAACACATGAACTGAATTAGGAAAGAGAACAGAGTCTCACATTTAGAAAACACACTTATGCCTGCTTAAGGGGAAAGTAGAGGTGGGGTGATGCATAAAACCAGAGTTTGATATTAGCACAGGTACCATTCCATAAACCAAATACAGAATAGACAAGACCTACACTTTCCTCAGTGAACGGGACTCAACACCCCTATTCCCCGCAGAGGAATATATCTGACTAGTAAAAATCTTAAAACCTATATATTGATATGTCTCCGTAAGGGAATCATTTGTGTCTAGACTGGCATAAACACGTCCATGAAAATCAGTTCAACCCCATTATAAAAATGAATTTCAAAAACAAAACAAAATAACAGCGAAATTCTTACACAATTCCTTCAGAAGTTCTGATGAAACCTGGAATGACCCTATCTGCAAAGACAGCTGGAAGAGACATAAGGCTGGACACCGGGGAATGAGAGGACTGGTGAGATTGGGAGAGAAAATGCACACCCTTTAAAGTAGTAATGCATGTCACCATTCCATGGGTCCCAAATATCCAGGTAGAAGGGAATATCACTACAGTTATATCATGTATGGGAAACCTAGTGAATGAACACACTGTTTTGGCGAAAGGTTTCTAAAAGTCTCCTAATTTTTCCTCTCCTTGTGCTCCAGTTTGGCATTCCAACTGCTTTACTATCAATCTCCCAACTTTGGAGAGTCAACCCCTATAACCTCCTGTTTCACACAGTTTGCTAATTGTGCGGAGGATGAAAGGGAAGAGGGAGAAACAATCAGAGAGTAGATGAAGGCATTTGGACGGGCACATGCCACTCTAATTTCCCGTTCAGGAAGAAGAATTAACCAAAGCCTCAGCCAACAGCAGGGAACCAGTATAGCCAGCCCTGGAACCAGTATAGGTCCTGAAGCAATATTGTGGATTTGCGGTCAGCTCACAAAAATGGGATTTCAAAATTGGAGCTCAGGGGCACAGAAATTCACAAACCTGCAGTTATAACGAACTACTCAATTCCAAAAATCTGTTGAGGAAAGGCAAAGAAGTGGACTTGAAAATGAGGCAGAAATGCACAAAACATATTTCAAGAGGTAAATTAGAATCGCCTTTAAAGCTCAGGAAAAGCATCACAACTTCGACTATGATGCCCTTGGCCAAAAAGGGCGTATGACTTTTCTCCTGAATATATTCAGGAGAAAACGCATACGCCCTTTATTGACAATCAAGCAAGCACACAATGCAAATCCACACTACAAAGAATTGTCACTTCCCACCGGTAAAAAGGGATATCCGAAAATCTGTAAAAACCACAAAGGCAAGAGAGAGATGACAAGGGCATGAAGCAATGTGATCCCAAGGGTCATGGAGGATTGTGATGACAAGTGCATGGAGCATTGTGATAGCAAGATTATGTAGCATTTGCTGACAAAGGCATGGAGCATTGTGATGACAAGTTTCATGGAGCACTGTGATGACAAGCCTCAAGGAGCATTGTGATTAGAGTGGTCATGGAGCATTGGGATGACAACGGCATGGATCATTGTGATGACAAGGGTCATGGAGAATTTTGATAACAAGAGTCCCGGATCATTGTGTTTTCAGGATTCATGGAGCGTTGTGATGACAGTGGTCATGGAGCATTGTGATGAGAGTGGTCACGGAGCACTGAGATGAGAAGGGCATGGAGCAGTGGGCTGAAAATATTTAAGGAGTATTGTGATGACAGGGGTCATGGAGCATTGTGATGACAAGGTACTGGAGCATTGTGATAATAAGACCATGGAGACTTGTGATGACAAGTCTCATGGAGCATTCTGATGAAAAGGGGCATGGAGCATTGTGATTACAGGGGTCTTGGAGCATTGAGATGACAAGGGCATGGAGCATTGGGATGAGAAGGACATGGAGCGTTCTGATGACATGCATCACGGAGCATTGTGATGACAACGGTATGGAGCATTGTGATTACACGGGTCTTGGAGCACTGTGATGAAAAGGGCATGGATCATTGTGATGAAAAAGGCATGGAGCCTTGTCATGACAGGGTTCAAGGAGCATACTGACGACAAGAGTCAGGGAGCATTGTGATGAAAAGAGTATTGAGCATTGTGATGACAAAGGTCATGGAGCATTGTGATGAGAAGACAATGGATAATTGTGATGACGAGCGTCATGGGGTGTTGTGATGATAAGTGTTATGGAACATTTAGATCACAAGGATTTGGAGCATTGTGATGACAGAGGTCATGGAGCATTTTGATTTCATTGTTATGACAATAGCATGAAGCATCTTGATGATGGGCATGGTGAATTTTGATGACAGGGTTCATGGAGCATTGAGATGAAAAGGGGCATGGAGCATTGTGATAACAGCACTCTTGGAGCATTGTGATGACAAGGGCATGGAGCATTGTGATGACAAGGCCATGGAGCATTCTGATGACATGCGTCATGGAGCTTTGTGATGACAAGGGCATGGAGCATTGTGATTACAGGGGCCGCGGAGCATTGTGATGACAGGGGTCATGGAGCATTGTGATGACAAGGGCATGGAGCATTGTGATGACAAGGTCAAGGAGCATTGTGACGACAGGACCATGGAACATTGGTCTGACATGTTTCATGGATTATTGTGATGACAGTGGGCATGGCACATTGTGATGACAAGGGCATGAAGCATTGTGATGACAAGGTCATGGAACATTGTGATGACAAGGTCATGGAATATTGTGAAGACAGGTGTCAGGGAGCATTGTGATGACATATGTCATTGTCCATTGTGATGACAATTGCATGGAGCATTGTGATACCAAGTGTCATGGAGGATTGTGATGACAAAGGTAATGGAGCATTTTGATGACAAGGGCTTGGAACTTTTCGATGAGAAGGGTCATGGAGCACTGTGATGACAAGGGCATGGAGCATTCTGATGAAAAGGTGCATGGAGCATTGAGATTACAGGGGTTTTGAAGGAATGTGATTACAAGGGCATGGAGCATTGTGATGAGAAGGCAATGGAGCATTCTGATGACATGCGTCATGGAGCTTTGTGATGACTAGGACATGGAGCATTGTGATTACAGGGGTCTTGGAGCATTGTGATGAAAAGGGAATGGATCATTGTGATGAAAAATGCATGGAGCCTTGTCATGACAGTGTTCAAGGAGCATACTGATGACAACTGACAGGGAGCATTGTGATGATAAGTGTATTGAGCATTGTGATGACAAAGATCATGGAGCATTGTGATGAGAAGACCATGGATAATTGTGATAACCAGCGTCATGGGGCATATGATGACAAGTGTTATGGAACATTGTGATCAGAAGGGTTTGGAGCATTGTGATGACAGAGGACATGGAGAATTTTGATTTCATTGTGATGAAAATAGCATGAATCATTATGATGAATGGCATGGTGCATTGTGATGACAGTGTTCATGGAGCATGGAGATGAAAAGTGGCATGGAGAATTGTGAATACAGACGTCTTGGAGCATTGTGATGCCAAGGGCCATGGAGCCTTGTGGAGACAAGGCCATGGAACATTGTGATGGCAGGGTTCATGGAGCATTGTTATGACAGGTGTAATTCAGCATTTTGATGACAAGGGCATGGAGAATTGTGATGACAAGGGACACAGAGCATTGTGATGAAAATTTCATGGAGCGTTGTGGTGACAAAGATCACAGAGCCTTGTGTGACGAGGGCATGGACCACTGTGATGAGAAAGGTTATGAATCATTGTAATGACTGGAGTCACGGAACATTGTGATAACAGGTGTCATGGAGCATTGTGATGACAAGGGCATGGAGCAATGTGATGACAGGGGCATGGAACATTGGTCTGACAAGTTTCATGGATTATTGTGATGAGAGTGGTCATGGAGCAATGTGATGACAGGGGCATGGAACATTGGTCTGGCAAGTTTCATGGATTATTGTGATGACAGTGGGCATGGACCATTGTGATGAGAAAGGTCATGAATCATTGAGATGACTGGAGTCACGGAGCATTGTGAAGACAGGTGTCATGGAGCATTGTGATGTCAAGGGCATGGAGCAATGTGATGACAGGGGCATGGAACATAGGTCTGACAAATTTCATGGAGTATTGTGATGACAGTGAGCATGAAGCATTGAGATGACAAGGGCATGGAGCATTGTGGTGACAAAGGTAACAGAGCCTTGTGTGACGAGGGCATGGACCATTGTGAGGACAAAGGTCATAAAGCATTGTGATGACTGGAGTCATGGAGCATTGTGATGACAAGGGCATGGAGCACTGTGATGAAAGTGGCATGGAATATTGGTCTGACATGTTTCATGGATTATTTTGATGACAGTGGGCAAGGCACATGTGATGACAAGGGCATGGAACATTGTGATGACAAGGTCATGGAATATTGTGAAGACAGGTATCAGGGAGCATTGTGATGACATATGTCATTGTCCGTTGTGATGACAATGCCATGGAGCATTGTGATACCAAGTGTAATGGAGGATTGTGATGACAAACGTAATGGAGCATTTTGATGACAACGGCTTGGAACATTGCGATGACAAGGGTATGGAGCAGTCTGATGAAAAGGTGCATGGAGCATTGAGATTACAGGTGTTTTGAAGCAATGTGATTACAAGGGCATGGAGCATTGTGATGAGAAGTCAATGGAGCATTCTGATGACATGCGTCATGGAGCTTTGAGATGACAAGGACATGGAGCATTGTGATTACAGGGGTCTTGGAGCATTGTGATGAAAAGGGAATGGATCATTGTGATGAAAAATGCATGGAGCCTTGTCATGACAGGGTTCAAGGAGCATACTGATGACAAGTGTCAGGGAGCATTGTGATGATAAGTGTATTGAGCATTGTGATGACAAAGATCATGGAGCATTGTGATGAGAAGACCATGGATAAGTGTGATGACCAGCGTCATGGGGCATTGTGATGACAAGTGTTATGGAACATTGTGATATCAGTGGTGAGAAGGCATTTTGAGGAGAAGTGAATGGAGCATTGTGATGACAAGGTTTATGGAGCATTTTGATGACAAGAATGTGGAGCATTGTGATGACAACTGCATGGTGCATTGTGATGACATGTGTTATGGAGCATTGTGCTGACATGCACATCGAGCATTTTTATGACAAGGGTCATGGAGCATTGTGCTGTCAAAGGCATGAAGCTTTGTGATGCCAAGGGTCACAGAGCATTGTGATAAAAATTTCATGGAGCACTGTGGTGACAAAGGTCACAGAGCTTTGTGTGCCGAGGTCATGGACCATTGTGATGACAAATGTCATGAAGTAATGTGATGACTGGAGTCACGGAGCATTGTTAAAACATGGGTCTTGGAGCATTGTGATGAAAAGGGAATGCATCATTGTGATGAAAAATGCATGGGGCCTTGTCATGACAGGGTTCAAGGAGCATACTTATGACAAGTGTCAGCGAGCATTGTGATGCAAAGTGTATTAAGCATTGTGTTGACAAAGGTCATGGAGCATTGTGATGAGAAGACCTTGCATAATTGTGATGACGAGCGTCATGGGGTATGTGATGACAAGCGTTATGGAACATTGTGATCAGAAGGTTTTGGAGGATTGTGATGACAGAGGACATGGAGCATTTTGATTTCATTGTGATGACAATAGCATGATTCATTATGATGATGGGCATGGTGCATTGTGATGACAGTGTTCATGGCCCATTGAGATGAAAAGTGGCATGGAGAATTGTGATTACAGAGGTCTTCGAGCATTGTGATGACAAGGGTCATGGAGCCTTGTGATGACAAGGCCGTGGAACATTGTGATGGCAGGGGTCACGGAGCATTGTTATGACAGGTGTAATGGAGCATTGTGATGGCAGGGGTCATGGAGCACTGTTATGACTGGTGTAATGGAGCATTGTGATGACAAGGGCATGGAGCAATGTGATGAGAGATTTCATTGTGCATGGTGATGTCAATGGCATGGAGCATTGTGATGCCAATGGTCATGGAGCTTTGTGATGACAAACGTCATGGGGCATTTTGATGACAAGGGCGTGGTGCATTGTGATGAGAAAGTCAGGGAGCATTGTGATGACAAGAGTCACAGAGCATTGTGATGAAAAGTTCATGGAGCATTGTGGTGACAAAGGCCACAGAGCCTTGTGTAACGAGGGCATGGACCATTGTGAGGACAAATGTTATGAAGCATTGTGATGACTGGAGTCACGGAGCATTGTGTTGACAGCTCATGAAGCATTGTGATGACAAGGGCATGGAGCATTGTGATGACAGGGTCATGGAGCATTGGTCTTACAAGTTTCATGCATTACTGCGATGACATTGGGAATGGCACATTGTGATGACAAGGGCATGGAGCATTGTGATGACAAGGTCATGCAGTATTGTGAAAACAGGTGTCTGGGAGCATTGTGAAGACATAAGTCATGGCCCATTGTGATGACAATGCCATGGAGCATTGTGATGCCAATTGTCATGGAGGTTTGTGATGACAAATGTAATGGAGCATTGTGATGACAAGGGCTTGGAGCATTGTGATGACAAGGGTCATGGAGCACTGTGCTGAGACGGGCATGGAGCACTGTGATGACTATGGTCATGGTGCATTCTGCTGAGAAAGGCTTGGAGCATTGTGATGACAACGGTCAGAGACCACTATGATGAAAAGTTCATGGATCATTGTGGTGACAAATGTCACAGAGCCTTGTGATGATGGGGGCATGGACCATTGTGATGACAAAAGTCATGAAGCATTGTGATGACTGGAGTCACGGAGCATTGTGATGACTGGGTTCATGGAGCATTGTCATGACAAGTGCGTGGAGCATTGTGATGACAGGGGCATGGAGCATTGGTCTGACAAGTTTCATGGATTATTGTGATGACAGTGCACATGGCGCACTGTGATGACAAGGGCATGGATCATTGTGATGACAAGGTCATGCAGAATTGTGAAGACAGGGGTCCGCGAGCATTGTGATGACATATGTCATGGTCCATTGTGATGACAATGGCGTGGAGCATTGTGATGACAGGGGTCATGGAGCATTGTGATGACAAGGGTCATGGAGCATTCTGATGACAAGCTTGTGGAGTAATGTGAAGACAATGGCATGGAGCATTGTGATGAAAAGGGAATGGAGCATTGTGATGAAAAAGGCATGGAGCCTTTTCATGAGAGTGTTCAAGGGGCATTCTGATGACAAGTGTCAGGGAGCATTGTGATGACAAGTGTATTGAGCATTGTGATGACAAATGCATGTTACATTTTGATGACAAGGGTCATGGAGCACTGTGATGACAAGCGTCATGGAGCATTGGGATTACAGGGGTCTTGGAGCATTGAGATGGCAAGGGCATGAATCCTTGTGATGACAAGTGTCATGGAGCATTTTGATGACAATAGTCCCAGATCATTTTGTTGTCTGGTGTCATGGAGTGTTGTGATGACAGTGGTCATGGAGCATTGTGATGATTGGGGTCATAGAGCATTGTGATGACGGGTCATGGAGCATTGTGATCAGAAGTTCATGGAGGATTGGGCTGACAATAATCATTGAGCACTGTGATGGCAGGCGTAATGGAGCATTGTGATGCCAATGGAATGGAGCATTGTGATGACAAGGTCCTGGAGCATTGAGAGGAGAAGGCCATGGAGCCTTGTGATGACAAGTATCATGGTGCATACTGATGAAAATGGGCTTGGAGCATTGTGATTACATGGGTCTTGCAGCATTGAGATGAATAGAGCATGGATGATTGTGATGAAAAAGCATGGAGCCTTGTCATGAGAGGTTTCAAGGAGCATACTGATGACAAGTGTCATGTTGCATTGTGATGACAAGTGTATTGAGCATTGTGATGACAAAGTTCATGGAGCATTGTGATGAGAAGACCATGGATAATTGTGATGACGAGCGTCATGGGGAGTTGTGATGACAAGTGTTAAGGAACATTGTGAACACAAGGGTTTGGAGCATCGTGATGACAGAGGTTATGGAGCATTTTGATTTCATTGTGATGACAATAGCATGAAGCATTATGATGATGGGCATGGTTCATTGTGATGACAGAGTTCATGGAGCATTGAGATGAAAAGGGGCATGAAGCATTGTGATTACACGTGTCTTGGAGCATTGTGATGAAAAGGGCATGGAGAATTGTGATGAGAAGGCCATGGAGCTGTCTGATGACATGCGTCATGGAGCTTTGTGATGACAAGAGCATGGAGCATTGTTATTACAGGGGTCTTGGAGCATTGTGATGATAAGGGTCATGTAGCCTTGTGATAACAAGGTCGTGGAACACTGTCATGACAGGGGTGAGGGAGTATTGTAATGACTAGTGATGAAACATTTTGATATCAGTGGTGAAAGAGCATTTTGATGAGAAGTGCATGGAGCTTTGTGATGACAAGGTTTATGGAGCATTGTGATGACAAAGTTGTGGAACATTGTGATGACAAGCGCATGGCACATTGTGAAGACATTGGTCATGGAGCATTGTTCTGACAATTGCATGGAATTTTTTGATGACAAGGGTCATGGAGCACTCTGCTGACAAAGGCATGGAGCATTGTGATGACAAGGGTCACAGAGCATTGTGATGAAAAGTTCAGGGAGAATTATGGAGACAAAGTTCACAAAGCCCTGTGATGACGAGTGCATGGACCACTGTGATGACAAAGGTCAAAAAGCATTGTGATGACTGGAGTCACGGAGCATTGTCATGACAAGGGCATGGAGCATTGTGATGACCGGGGCATGGAGCATTGGTCTGATAAGTTTCATGGATTATTGTGATGATAGTGGGAATAGCACATAGTGATGACTAGGGCATGGAGGATTGTTATGACCACGTCATGGAGTATTGTGAAGACAGGTGTCAGGGAGCATTGTGATGACATATGTCATGGTGCATTGTGATGACAATGGCATGGAGCATTGTGAAGCCAAGTGTCATCGAGGATTTTGATGACAAAGGTAAGGAGCATTGTGATGACAAGGGTTTGGAGCATTGTGATGACAATGGTCATGGTCATTGTGATGACAAGGGAATGGAGCATTGTGATGACAAGGGCAATTGAGAATTTGGATGACAAGGTCGGGAGGCATTGTGATGACAAGCATATGGAGCTTGCTATGACAGGGGTCATGGAGCATTGCGATGACAAGTGCATGGAGAATTGTGATGACAAGAGCATGTAACATTGAGATGAGAAGTGTCATGGAGCATTGTGATGGCAAGTCCGTGGAGCACTGTGAATAGAAGACCATGGATAGTTGTGATGACGAGCGTCATGGAGCACTGTAATGACAAGGGGCGTGGAGCATTGTGATGACAGGTGTCATGGAGCATTGTGATGACAAGGGTCATGGAACATTCTGATGACAAGCTTTTGGAGTATTGTGATGACAATGGCATGGAACATTGTGATGAAAAGGGCATGGAGCATTGTGATGAAAAAGGCATGGAGCCTTTTAATGACAGGGTTCAAGGAGCATTCTGACGACAAGTGTCAGGGAGCATTGTGATGACAAGTGTATTGAGCATTGTGATGACAAAGTGCATGGAGCATTGTGATGACAAGGGCATGGAGTATTGTGATGACAGGCATCATGGAGCGTTGTGATGACAAGTGTTGAGGAACAATGTGATCACAAGGGTTTGGAGCATTGTGATGACAGTGGTCATGGATCATTTTGATTTCAAGGAGCATGGAGCATTGTGATGACAGGGGTCATGGAGCATTGTGATGAGAAGATCAAAGAGCATTGGGCTGAAAATATTCATGGAGTATTGTGATTACAGGTGTCTTCGAGCATTGTGATGAAAAGGGCATGGAGCCTTGTCATGACAGTGTTCAAGAAGCATACTGACGACAAGTGGCAGGGAGCATTGTGATGACAAGTCTATTGAGCATTGTGATAACAAAGTTCATGGAGCATTGTGCTGAGAAGACCATGGATAACTGTGATGAGGAGCGTCATGGGACATTGTGATGACAAGTGTTATGGAACATTGTGATCACAAGGGTTTGGAGCATTGTGATGACAGAGGTCATGGAGCATTTTGATTTCATTGTGATGACAATAGCATGAAGCATTATGATGATGGGCATGGTGCATTGTGATGACAGGGTTCATGGAGCATTGAGATGAAAAGGGGCATGGAGCATTGTGATTAAATGTGTCTTGGAGCATTGTGATGACAAGGGCATGGAGCATTTTGAATGAGAAGGCCACGGAGCATTCTGATGACATGCGCCATGGAGCTTTGTGATGACAAGTGCATTGAGCATTGTGATTACAGGGTCTTAGTGCACGGTGATGACAACGGTCATGGAGACTTGTATTGACAAGGCCGTGAAAACTTGTGATGTCAGGTGTCATGGAGCATTGTTATGACAGGGTAGTGGAGCATTGTGTTGACAAGGGCATCAGAATTGGTATGAAAAGTTTCATGGATTATTGTGATGAGAGTAGGCATGGAGCATTGTGATGACAAGTGTCATGGAGGATTGTGATGACAAAGGTAATGGAGCATTGTGATGACAATGGTCATGGAGCATTGTGATGAAAAGGGCATGGAGCATTGTGATGACAAGGGCTTTTGAGAATTTTGATGACAAGTTCGTGAAGCACTGTGATGAAAAGCACATGGAGCTTGCTATGACAGGGGTCATGGAGCATTTTCATGACAAGGGAGTGGTGCATTGTGATGATAACGGCATGTAGCATTGTGACGATAGGGGTCATGGAACATTGTGATGACAAGGGTGAGGGAGTATTGTGATGACTAGTGATGGAACATTGTGATATCAGTGGTGAGAGAGCATTTTCATTAGAAGTTCATGGAGCATAGTGATGACAATGTTTATGGAGCATTGTGATGACAAGGATGTGGAGCACTGTGATGACAACTGCATGGCACATTGTGATCACATCGGTCATGGAGCATTGTGCTGACAAGCTCATGGAGCATTGTGATGACAAGTGTCATGGAACATTGTGCTGACAAAGGCATGGAGCATTGTGATGCCAAGGGTCACAGAGCATTGCGATGAAAAGTTCATGGAGCATTGTGGTGACAAAATTCAGAGAGACTTGTGATGATGAGGGCATGGACCATTATGATGACAAAGTCTTGAGGCATTGTGTTGACTGGAGTCACGGAGCATTGTGATGACAGGTGTCATGGAGCATTGTGATGACAAGTGCATGGAGCATTGTGATGACAGGGGCATGGAGCATCGGGCTGAAAAATTTCATGGATTATTGTGATGACAGTGGGCATTACACATTGTGATGACAAGGGCATGGAGCACTATGAAGGAAAGGTCATGGAAAATTGTGAAGTCAGGTATCAGGGAGCATTGTGATGACCTATGTCATGGTGCATTGTGATGACAACGTCATGGAGCATTGTGATGAAAAGTGTCATGGAGGATTGTGATGACAAAGGTAATGCAGCATTGTGATGACAATGGTCATGGAGCATTGTGATGAAAAGGGCATGGAGCATTGTGATGACAAGGGCTTTTGAGAATTTTGATGACAAGTTCGTGAAGCACTGTGATGAAAAGCACATGGAGCTTGCTATGACAGGGGTCATGGAGCATTGTGATGACAAGTGCATGGAGAATGTGATTACAAGAGCATGTAACATTGTGATTTGAAGTGTCATGGTGCATTGTGATGGCAAGACAGTGGAGCATTGTGATGAGAAGACCATGGATAATTGTGATGACGAGCGTCATGGAGAACTGTAATGACAAGGGGCCTGGAGCATTGTAATGACAGGGGTCATGGAGCATTGTGATGACAAGGGTCATGGAGCATTCTGAAGACAACTTGTGGAGTATTGTGATGACAATGGCATGGAGCATTGTGATGAAAAGGGCATGGAGCACTCTGATGAGAAGACCATGGAGCCTGGTGATGAGAAGTCTCATGGAGCATTCTGATGAAAAGGGGCATGGAGCATTGTGATTACAGGGGTCTTGGAGCATTGTGATGAAATGGGCATGGATCATTGTGATGAAAAAGGCATGGAGCCTTGTCATGACAGTGTTCAAGGAGCATACTGATGGCAAGAGTCAGGGAGCATTGTGATGACAAGTGTATTGAGCATTGTGATGACAAATGTTATGGAGCATTGTGATGAGAAAACCATGGATAATTGTGATGACGAGCGTCATGGGGCGTTGTGATGACAAGTGTTATGGAACATTGTGATCAGAAGAGTTTGGAGCATTGTGATGACAGAGGACATGGAGCATTTTGATTTCATTGTGATGACAATAGCATGAAGCATTATGATGATGGGCATGGTGCATTGTGATGACAGGGTTCATGGAGCATTGAGATGAAAAGGGACATGGAGCATTGTGATTACAGGTGTCTTGGAGCATTGTGATGACAAGGACATGGAGCATTGTGAATGAGAAGGCCATGGAGCATTCTGATGACATGCGTCATGGAGCTTTGTGATGACAAGTGCATGGAGAACTTGTCTGAAAGTTTTCATGGATTATAGTGATGAGAGTGGGCATGGAGCATTGTGATGACAAGGACACGGAACAATGTGATACATGGGTCATGGAGGATTGTAATGACAAGGTCATGAGCATTGTGATGAGTAGGGCATCCAGCATTGTGATGACAGGCGTCATGGAGCTTTGTGATGACAAGGGCATGGAGCAATGTGATGAGAGGCTTCATGAAGAATTGTGATGACAATGGCATGGAGCATTGTGATGCCAAGGGTCATGGAGCTTTGTGATGACAAAGGTCATGGAGCATTTTAATGACAAGTGAGTGGTGCATTGTGATGATAACGGCATGTAGCATTGTGATGATAGGGGCCATGGAACATTGTGATGACAGGGGTGAGGGAGTATTGTGATGACTAGTGATGGAACATTGTGATATCAGTGGTGAGAGAGCATTTTCATGAGAAGTGCATGGAGCATTGTGATGATAATGTTTATGGAGCATTCTGATTACAAGGATGTGGAGCATTGTGATGACAACCGCATGGCACATTGTGATCACATCGGTCATGGAGCATTGTGCTGACAAGCTCATGGAGCATTGTGATGACAAGTGTCATGGAACATTGTGCTGAACAAAGGCATGGAGCATTGTGATGCCAAGGGTCACAGAGCATTGTGATGAAAAGTTCATGGAGCATTGTGGTGACAAAGTTCACAGAGACTTGTGATGATGAGGGAATGGACCACTGTGATGACAATGTCTTGAGGCATTTTGATGACTGGAGTCACGGAGCATTGTGATGACATGTGTCATGGAGCATTGTGATGACAAGTGCATGGAGCATTGTGATGACAGGGGCATGGAGCATCGGTCTGAAAAATTTCATGGATTATTGTGATGAGAGTGAGCATTGCACATTGTGATGACAAGGGCATGGTGCACTATGAAGAAAAGGTCATGGAGCATTGTGAAGTCAGGTGTCAGGGAGCATTGTGATGACCTGTGTCATGGTGCATTGTGATGACAACGCCATGGAGCATTGTGATGACAAGTGTCATGGAGGATTGTGATGACAAAGGTAATGGAGCATTGTGATGACAATGGTCATGGAACATTGTGATGAAAAGGGCATGGAGCATTGTGATGACAAGGGCTTTTGAGAATTTTGATGACAAGTTCGTGAAGCACTGTGATGAAAAGCACATGGAGCTTGCTATGACAGGGGTCATGGAGCATTGTGATGACAACTGCATGGAGAATGTGATTACAAGAGTATGTAACATTGTGATTTGAAGTGTCATGGAGCATTGTGATGGCAAGACAGTGGAGCATTGTGATGAGAAGACCATGGATAATTGTGATGACGAGCGTCATGGAGAACTGTAATGACAAGGGGCCTGGAACATTGTGATGACTGGTGTCATGGAGCATTGTGATGACAGGGGTCATGAAGCATTGTGATGACAAGGGTCATGGAGCATTCTGAAGACAAGCTTGTGGAGTATTGTGATGAAAATGGCATGGAGCATTGTGATGACAAAGTTCATGGAGCATTGTGATGACAAGGGCAAGGAGTATTGTGATGACAGGCATCATGGAGCGTTGTGATGACAAGTGTTATGGAACAATGTGATCACAAGGGTTTGGAGCACTGTGATGATAGAGGTCATGGATCATTTTGATATCAAGGAGCATGGAGCATTGTGATTACAGGGGCCTTGGAGCATTGTAAAGAAAAGTGCATGGATCATTGTGAGGAAATGGCATGCAACCCTGTCATGAGAGGTTTCAAGGAGGATACTGAAGACCAATGTCAGGGAGCATTGTGATGATAAGTGTATTGAGCATTGTGTTGACAAAGGTCATGGAGCATTGTGATGAGAAGACCATGGATAATTGTGATGAGGAGCGTCATGGGACATTGTTATGACAAGTGTTATGGAACATTGTGATCACAAGGGTTTGGAGCATTGTGATGACAGAGGTAATGGAGCATTTTGATTTCATTGTGATGACAATAGCATGAAGCATTATGATGATGGGCATGGTGCATTGTGATGACAGGGTTCATGGAGCATTGAGATGAAAAGGGGCATGGAGCATTGTGATTAAATGTGTCTTGGAGCATTGTGATGACAAGGGCATGGAGCATTGTGAATGAGAAGGCCACGGAGCATTCTGATGACATGCGCCATGGAGCTTTGTGATGACAAGTGCATTGAGCATTGTGATTACAGGGTCTTAGTGCACGGTGATGACAACGGTCATGGAGACTTGTATTGACAAGGCCGTGAAAACTTGTGATGTCAGGTGTCATGGAGCATTGTTATGACAGGGTAGTGGAGCATTGTGTTGACAAGGGCATCAGAATTGGTATGAAAAGTTTCATGGATTATTGTGATGAGAGTAGGCATGGAGCATTGTGATGACAAGTGTCATGGAGGATTGTGATGACAAAGGTAATGGAGCATTGTGATGACAATGGTCATGGAGCATTGTGATGAAAAGGGCATGGAGCATTGTGATGACAAGGGCTTTTGAGAATTTTGATGACAAGTTCGTGAAGCACTGTGATGAAAAGCACATGGAGCTTGCTATGACAGGGGTCATGGAGCATTTTCATGACAAGGGAGTGGTGCATTGTGATGATAACGGCATGTAGCATTGTGACGATAGGGGTCATGGAACATTGTGATGACAAGGGTGAGGGAGTATTGTGATGACTAGTGATGGAACATTGTGATATCAGTGGTGAGAGAGCATTTTCATTAGAAGTGCATGGAACATTGTGATGATAATGTTTATGGAGCATTGTGATGACAAGGATGTGGAGCACTGTGATGACAACTGCATGGCACATTGTGATCACATCGGTCATGGAGCATTGTGCTGACAAGCTCATGGAGCATTGTGATGACAAGTGTCATGGAACATTGTGCTGACAAAGACATGGAGCATTGTGATGCCAAGGGTCACAGAGCATTGCGATGAAAAGTTCATGGAGCATTGTGGTGACAAAATTCTGAGAGACTTGTGATGATGAGGGCATGGACCATTATGATGACAAAGTCTTGAGGCATTGTGTTGACTGGAGTCACGGAGCATTGTGATGACAGGTGTCATGGAGCATTGTGATGACAAGTGCATGGAGCATTGTGATGACAGGGGCATGGAGCATCGGTCTGAAAAATTTCATGGATTATTGTGATGACAGTGGGCATTGCACATTGTGATGACAAGGGCATGGAGCACTTTGAAGGAAAGGTCATGGAAAATTGTGAAGTCAGGTATCAGGGAGCATTGTGATGACCTATGTCATGGTGCATTGTGATGACAACGGCATGGAGCATTGTGATGAAAAGTGTCATGGAGGATTGTGATGACAAAGGTAATGCAGCATTGTGATGACAATGGTCATGGAGCATTGTGATGAAAAGGGCATGGAGCATTGTGATGACAAGGGCTTTTGAGAATTTTGATGACAAGTTCGTGAAGCACTGTGATGAAAAGCACATGGAGCTTGCTATGACAGGGGTCATGGAGCATTGTGATGACAAGTGCATGGAGAATGTGATTACAAGAGCATGTAACATTGTGATTTGAAGAGTCATGGTGCATTGTGATGGCAAGACAGTGGAGCATTGTGATGAGAAGACCATGGATAATTGTGATGACGAGCGTCATGGAGAACTGTAATGACAAGGGGCCTGGAGCATTGTAATGACAGGGGTCATGGAGCATTGTGATGACAAGGGTCATGGAGCATTCTGAAGACAACTTGTGGAGTATTGTGATGACAATGGCATGGAGCATTGTGATGAAAAGGGCATGGAGCACTCTGATGAGAAAACCATGGAGCCTGGTGATGAGAAGTCTCATGGAGCATTCTGATGAAAAGGGGCATGGAGCATTGAGATTACAGGGGTCTTGGAGCATTGTGATGAAATGGGCATGGATCATTGTGATGAAAAAGGCATGGAGCCTTGTCATGACAGTGTTCAAGGAGCATACTGATGGCAAGAGTCAGGGAGCATTGTGATGACAAGTGTATTGAGCATTGTGATGACAAATGTTATGGAGCATTGTGATGAGAAAACCATGGATAATTGTGATGACGAGCGTCATGGGGCGTTGTGATGACAAGTGTTATGGAACATTGTGATCAGAAGAGTTTGGAGCATTGTGATGACAGAGGACATGGAGCATTTTGATTTCATTGTGATGACAATAGCATGAAGCATTATGATGATGGGCATGGTGCATTGTGATGACAGGGTTCATGGAGCATTGAGATGAAAAGGGACATGGAGCATTGTGATTACAGGTGTCTTGGAGCATTGTGATGACAAGGACATGGAGCATTGTGAATGAGAAGGCCATGGAGCATTCTGATGACATGCGTCATGGAGCTTTGTGATGACAAGTGCATGGAGAACTTGTCTGAAAGTTTTCATGGATTATAGTGATGAGAGTGGGCATGGAGCATTGTGATGACAAGGACACGGAACAATGTGATACATGGGTCATGGAGGATTGTAATGACAAGGTCATGAGCATTGTGATGAGTAGGGCATCCAGCATTGTGATGACAGGCGTCATGGAGCTTTGTGATGACAAGGGCATGGAGCAATGTGATGAGAGGCTTCATGAAGAATTGTGATGACAATGGCATGGAGCATTGTGATGCCAAGGGTCATGGAGCTTTGTGATGACAAAGGTCATGGAGCATTTTAATGACAAGTGAGTGGTGCATTGTGATGATAACGGCATGTAGCATTGTGATGATAGGGGCCATGGAACATTGTGATGACAGGGGTGAGGGAGTATTGTGATGACTAGTGATGGAACATTGTGATATCAGTGGTGAGAGAGCATTTTCATGAGAAGTGCATGGAGCATTGTGATGATAATGTTTATGGAGCATTCTGATTACAAGGATGTGGAGCATTGTGATGACAACCGCATGGCACATTGTGATCACATCGGTCATGGAGCATTGTGCTGACAAGCTCATGGAGCATTGTGATGACAAGTGTCATGGAACATTGTGCTGAACAAAGGCATGGAGCATTGTGATGCCAAGGGTCACAGAGCATTGTGATGAAAAGTTCATGGAGCATTGTGGTGACAAAGTTCACAGAGACTTGTGATGATGAGGGAATGGACCACTGTGATGACAATGTCTTGAGGCATTTTGATGACTGGAGTCACGGAGCATTGTGATGACATGTGTCATGGAGCATTGTGATGACAAGTGCATGGAGCATTGTGATGACAGGGGCATGGAGCATCGGTCTGAAAAATTTCATGGATTATTGTGATGAGAGTGAGCATTGCACATTGTGATGACAAGGGCATGGTGCACTATGAAGAAAAGGTCATGGAGTATTGTGAAGTCAGGTGTCAGGGAGCATTGTGATGACCTATGTCATGGTGCATTGTGATGACAACGCCATGGAGCATTGTGATGACAAGTGTCATGGAGGATTGTGATGACAAAGGTAATGGAGCATTGTGATGACAATGGTCATGGAACATTGTGATGAAAAGGGCATGGAGCATTGTGATGACAAGGGCTTTTGAGAATTTTGATGACAAGTTCGTGAAGCACTGTGATGAAAAGCACATGGAGCTTGCTATGACAGGGGTCATGGAGCATTGTGATGACAACTGCATGGAGAATGTGATTACAAGAGTATGTAACATTGTGATTTGAAGTGTCATGGAGCATTGTGATGGCAAGACAGTGGAGCATTGTGATGAGAAGACCATGGATAATTGTGATGACGAGCGTCATGGAGAACTGTAATGACAAGGGGCCTGGAACATTGTGATGACTGGTGTCATGGAGCATTGTGATGACAGGGGTCATGGAGCATTGTGATGACAAGGGTCATGGAGCATTCTGAAGACAAGCTTGTGGAGTATTGTGATGAAAATGGCATGGAGCATTGTGATGACAAAGTTCATGGAGCATTGTGATGACAAGGGCAAGGAGTATTGTGATGACAGGCATCATGGAGCGTTGTGATGACAAGTGTTATGGAACAATGTGATCACAAGGGTTTGGAGCACTGTGATGACAGAGGTCATGGATCATTTTGATATCAAGGAGCATGGAGCATTGTGATTACAGGGGCCTTGGAGCATTGTAAAGAAAAGTGCATGGATCATTGTGAGGAAATGGCATGCAACCCTGTCATGAGAGGTTTCAAGGAGGATACTGAAGACCAATGTCAGGGAGCATTGTGATGATAAGTGTATTGAGCATTGTGTTGACAAAGGTCATGGAGCATTGTGATGAGAAGACCATGGATAATTGTGATGAGGAGCGTCATGGGACATTGTGATGACAAGTGTTATGGAACATTGTGATCACAAGGGTTTGGAGCATTGTGATGACAGAGGTAATGGAGCATTTTGATTTCATTGTGATGACAATAGCATGAAGCATTATGATGATGGGCATGGTGCATTGTGATGACAGGGTTCATGGAGCATTGAGATGAAAAGGGGCATGGAGCATTGTGATTAAATGTGTCTTGGAGCATTGTGATGACAAGGGCATGGAGCATTGTGAATGAGAAGGCCACGGAGCATTCTGATGACATGCGCCATGGAGCTTTGTGATGACAAGTGCATTGAGCATTGTGATTACAGGGTCTTAGTGCACGGTGATGACAACGGTCATGGAGACTTGTATTGACAAGGCCGTGAAAACTTGTGATGTCAGGTGTCATGGAGCATTGTTATGACAGGGTAGTGGAGCATTGTGTTGACAAGGGCATCAGAATTGGTATGAAAAGTTTCATGGATTATTGTGATGAGAGTAGGCATGGAGCATTGTGATGACAAGTGTCATGGAGGATTGTGATGACAAAGGTAATGGAGCATTGTGATGACAATGGTCATGGAGCATTGTGATGAAAAGGGCATGGAGCACTGTGATGACAAGGGCTTTTGAGAATTTTGATGACAAGTTCGTGAAGCACTGTGATGAAAAGCACATGGAGCTTGCTATGACAGGGGTCATGGAGCATTTTCATGACAAGGGAGTGGTGCATTGTGATGATAACGGCATGTAGCATTGTGACGATAGGGGTCATGGAACATTGTGATGACAAGGGTGAGGGAGTATTGTGATGACTAGTGATGGAACATTGTGATATCAGTGGTGAGAGAGCATTTTCATTAGAAGTTCATGGAGCATTGTGATGACAATGTTTATGGAGCATTGTGATGACAAGGATGTGGAGCACTGTGATGACAACTGCATGGCACATTGTGATCACATCGGTCATGGAGCATTGTGCTGACAAGCTCATGGAGCATTGTGATGACAAGTGTCATGGAACATTGTGCTGACAAAGGCATGGAGCATTGTGATGCCAAGGGTCACAGAGCATTGCGATGAAAAGTTCATGGAGCATTGTGGTGACTAAATTCAGAGAGACTTGTGATGATGAGGGCATGGACCATTATGATGACAAAGTCTTGAGGCATTGTGTTGACTGGAGTCACGGAGCATTGTGATGACAGGTGTCATGGAGCATTGTGATGACAAGTGCATGGAGCATTGTGATGACAGGGGCATGGAGCATCGGTCTGAAAAATTTCATGGATTATTGTGATGACAGTGGGCATTGCACATTGTGATGACAAGGGCATGGAGCACTTTGAAGGAAAGGTCATGGAAAATTGTGAAGTCAGGTATCAGGGAGCATTGTGATGACCTATGTCATGGTGCATTGTGATGACAACGGCATGGAGCATTGTGATGAAAAGTGTCATGGAGGATTGTGATGACAAAGGTAATGCAGCATTGTGATGACAATGGTCATCTAGCATTGTGATGAAAAGGGCATGGAGCATTGTGATGACAAGGGCTTTTGAGAATTTTGATGACAAGTTCGTGAAGCACTGTGATGAAAAGCACATGGAGCTTGCTATGACAGGGGTCATGGAGCATTGTGATGACAAGTGCATGGAGAATGTGATTACAAGAGCATGTAACATTGTGATTTGAAGTGTCATTGTGCATTGTGATGGCAAGACAGTGAAGCATTGTGATGAGAAGACCATGGATAATTGTGATGACGAGCGTCATGGAGAACTGTAATGACAAGGGGCCTGGAGCATTGTAATGACAGGGGTCATGGAGCATTGTGATGACAAGGGTCATGGAGCATTCTGAAGACAAGCTTGTGGAGTATTGTGATGACAATGGCATGGAGCATTGTGATGAAAAGGGCATGGAGCATTGTGATGAAAATGGCATAGAGCCTTTTCATGACAGGGTTCGAGAAGCATTCTGACGACAAGTGTCAGGGAGCATTGTCATGACAAGTGTATTGAGCATTGTGATGATGAAGGTCATGGAGCATTGTGATGACAAGGGCAAGGAGTATTGTGATGACAGGCATCATGGAGCGTTGTGATGACAAGTGTTATGGAACAATGTGATCACAAGGGTTTGGAGCACTGTGATGACAGAGGTCATGGATCATTTTGATATCAAGGAGCATGGAGCATTGTGATGAGAAGATCATGGAGCATTGAGCTGAAAATGTTCATGGAGTATTCTGATGAAAGGGGTCATGGAGCATTGTGATGACAAGGTCCTGGAGCACTCTGATGAGAAGACCATGGAGCCTTGTGATGAGAAGTCTCATGGAGCATTCTGATGAAAAGGGGCATGGAGCATTGTGATTACAGGGGTCTTGGAACATTGTGATTACAAGGGCATGGAGCATTGTGGGAGATGTCCAAGGAGCATTCTGATGACATGCATCATGGAGCTTTGTGATGACCAGGGCAAGGAACATTGTGATTACAGGGGTCTTGGAGCATTGTGATGAAATGGGCATGGATCATTGTGATGAAAAAGGCATGGAGCCTTGTCATGACAGTGTTCAAGGAGCATACTGATGGCAAGAGTCAGGGAGCATTGTGATGACAAGTGTATTGAGCATTGTGATGACAAATGTTATGGAGCATTGTGATGAGAAAACCATGGATAATTGTGATGACGAGCGTCATGGGGCGTTGTGATGACAAGTGTTATGGAACATTGTGATCAGAAGAGTTTGGAGCATTGTGATGACAGAGGACATGGAGCATTTTGATTTCATTGTGATGACAATAGCATGAAGCATTATGATGATGGGCATGGTGCATTGTGATGACAGGGTTCATGGAGCATTGAGATGAAAAGGGACATGGAGCATTGTGATTACAGGTGTCTTGGAGCATTGTGATGACAAGGGCATGGACATTGTGAATGAGAAGGCCATGGAGCATTCTGATGACATGCGTCATGGAGCTTTGTGATGACAAGCGCATGGAGAACTTGTCTGAAAGTTTTCATGGATTATAGTGATGAGAGTGGGCATGGAGCATTGTGATGACAAGGACACGGAACAATCTGATACATGGGTCATGGAGGATTGTAATGACAAGGTCATGAGCATTGTGATGAGTAGGGCATCCAGCATTGTGATGACAGGCGTCATGGAGCTTTGTGATGACAATGGCATGGAGCAATGTGATGAGAGGCTTCATGAAGAATTGTGATGACAATGGCATGGAGCATTGTGATGCCAAGGGTCATGGAGCTTTGTGATGACAAAGGTCATGGAGCATTTTAATGACAAGGGAGTGGTGCATTGTGATGATAACGGCATGTAGCATTGTGATGATAGGGGCCATGGAACATTGTGATGACAGTGGTGAGGGAGTATTGTGATGACTAGTGATGGAACATTGTGATATCAGTGGTGAGAGAGCATTTTCATGAGAAGTGCATGGAGCATTGTGATGATAATGTTTATGGAGCATTCTGATTACAAGGATGTGGAGCATTGTGATGACAACCGCATGGCATATTGTGATCACATCGGTCATGGAGCATTGTGCTGACAAGCTCATGGAGCATTGTGATGACAAGTGTCATGGAACATTGTGCTGAACAAAGGCATGGAGCATTGTGATACCAAGGGTCACAGAGCATTGTGATGAAAAGTTCATTGAGCATTGTGGTGACAAAGTTCACAGAGACTTGTGATGATGAGGGAATGGACCACTGTGATGACAATGTCTTGAGGCATTTTGATGACTGGAGTCACGGAGCATTGTGATGACAGGTGTCATGGAGCATTGTGATGACAAGTGCATGGAGCATTGTGATGACAGGGGCATGGAGCATCGGTCTGAAAAATTTCATGGATTATTGTGATGAGAGTGAGCATTGCACATTGTGATGACAAGGGCATGGTGCACTATGAAGAAAAGGTCATGGAGTATTGTGAAGTCAGGTGTCAGGGAGCATTGTGATGACCTATGTCATGGTGCATTGTGATGACAACGCCATGGAGCATTGTGATGACAAGTGTCATGGAGGATTGTGATGACAAAGGTAATGGAGCCTTGTGATGACAATGGTCATGGAGCATTGTGATGAAAAGGGCATGGAGCATTGTGATGACAAGGGCTTTTGAGAATTTTGATGACAAGTTCGTGAAGCACTGTGATGAAAAGCACATGGAGCTTGCTATGACAGGGGTCATGGAGCATTGTGATGACAACTGCATGGAGAATGTGATTACAAGAGCATGTAACATTGTGATTTTAATTGTCATGGAGCATTGTGATGGCAAGACAGTGGAGCATTGTGATGAGAAGAGCATGGATAATTGTGATGACGAGCGTCATGGAGAACTGTAATGACAAGGGGCCTGGAGCATTGTAATGACAGGGTTCATGGAGCATTGTGATGACAAGGGTCATGGAGCATTCTGAAGACAAGCTTGTGGAGTATTGTGATGACAATGGCATGGAGCATTGTGATGAAAAGGGCATGGAGCATTGTGATGAAAATGGCATAGAGCCTTTTCATGACAGGGTTCGAGAAGCATTCTGACGACAAGTGTCAGGGAGCATTGTCATGACAAGCGTATTGAGCATTGTGATGATGAAGGTCATGGAGCATTGTGATGACAAGGGCAAGGAGTATTGTGATGACAGGCATCATTGAGCGTTGTGATGACAAGTGTTATGGAACAATGTGATCACAAGGGTTTGGAGCACTGTGATGACAGATGTAAAGGATCATTTTGATATCAAGGAGCATGGAGTATTGTGATGACAGGTGTCATGGAGCATTGTGATGAGAAGATCATGGAGAATTGAGCAGAAAATGTTCATGGAGTATTATGATGAAAAGGGGCATGGAACATTGTGATTACAGGTCTCTTGGAGCATAGTGATGACAAGGGCATGGAGCATTGTGAATGAGAAGGCCATGGAGCATTCTGATGACATGTGTCATGGAGCTTTGTGATGACAAGGGCCTGGAGCATTTGTCTGAAAATTTTCATGGATTATTGTGATGACAGTGGGCACGGAGCATTGTGATGACAAGGACACGGAACCCTGTGATACATGGGTCATGGAGGATTGTAATGACATGTCATGGAGCATTGTGATGTGAAGGGCATCGAGCATTGTGATGACAAGCGTCATGGAGCTTTGTGATGACAAGGGCACGGAGCAATGTGATGAGAGGCTTCATGAAGCATTGTGATGACAATGGCATGGAGCACTGTGATGAAAAGGGCATGGAGCATTGTGATGAAAAAGGCATACAGCCTTTTCATGACAGGGTGCGAGAAGCATTCTGACGAAAAGAGTCAGGGAGCATTGTGATGACAAGTGTATTGAGCATTGTGATGACAAAGATCATGGAGCATTGTGATGATAAGGGCATGGAGTATTGTGATGACAGGCATCATGGAGCGTTGTGATGATATGTGTTATGGAACAATGTGATCACAAGTGTTTGGAGCACTGTGATGACAGATGTCATGGATCATTTTGATATCAAGGAGCATGGAGCATTGTGATGACAGGGGTCATGGAGTATTGTGATGAGAAGATCATGGAGCATTGAGCTGAAAATGTTCATGGAGTATTCTGATGAAAGGGGTCATAGAGCATTGTGATGACAAGGTCCTGGAGCACTCTGATGAGAAGAGCATGGAGCCTTCTGATGAGAAATCTCATGGAGCATTCTGATGAAAAGGGGCATGGAGCATTGTGATTACAGGGGTCTTGGAGCATTGTGATGAAAGGGGCATTGATCATTGTGATGAGAAAAGCATGGAGCCTTGTCATGACCTGGTTCAAGGAGCATACTGATGGCAAGTGTCAGGGAGCATTGTGATGACAAGTGTATTGAGCATTGTGATGACAAATGTCATGGAGCATTGTGATGAGAAGATCATGGATAATTGTGATGACGAGCATCATGGGGCGTTGTGATGATAAGTGTTATGGAACTTTGTGATCACAAGGGTTTGGAGCATTGTGATGACAGAGGTCATGGAGCATTTTGATTTCATTGTGATGACAATAGCATGAAGCATTATGATGATGGGCATGGTGCATTGTGATGACAGGGTTCATGGAGCATTGAGATGAAAAGGGAGATGGAGCATTGTGATTACAGGTGTCTTGGAGCATTGTGATGACAAGGGCATGGAGTATTGTGAATGAGAAGACCATGGAGCATTCTGATGACATGTGTCATGGAGCTTTGCGATGACAAGGGCATGGAGCAGTTGTCTGAAAACTTTCATGGATTATTGTGATGAGAGTGGGCATGGAGCATTGTGATGAAAAGGACATGGAACACTGTGATACATGGGTCAAGGAGGATTGTAATGACAAGGTCATGGAGCATTGTGATGAGAAGGGCATCGAGCATTGTGATGACAGGCGTCATGGAGCTTTGTGATGACAAGGGCATGGAGCAATGTAATGAGAGCCTTCAGGAAGAATTGTGATGACAATGGCATGGAACATTGTGATGCCAAGGGTCATGGAGCTTTGTAATGACAAAGGTCATGCAGCATTTTGATGACAAGGGAGTGGTGCATTGTGATGATAACGGTATGTAGCATTGTGATGATAGGGGTCATGGAACATTGTGATGACAGGGGTGAGGGAGTATTGTGATGACTAGTGATGGAACTTTGTGATATCAGTGGTGAGGGAGCATTTTCATTAGAAGTGCAGGGAGCATTGTGATGACAATGTTTATGGAGCATTGTGATGACAAGGATGTGCAGTATTGTGATGACAACCGCATGGCACATTGTGATCACATCGGTCATGGAGCATTGTGATGACAAGTGTCATGGAACATTGTGCTGACAAACGCATGGAGCATTGTGATGCCAAGGGTCACAGAGCATTGTGATGAAAAGTTCATGGAGCATTGTGGTGACAAAGTTCACAGAGACTTGTGATGATGAGGGCATGGACCACTGTGATGACAAAGTCTTGAGGCGTTGTAATGACTGGATTCACAGAGCATTGTGATAACAGGTGTCATGGAGCATTGTGATGACAAGTGCATGGAGCATTGTGATGACAGGAGCATGGAGCCTCGGTCTGAAAAATCTCTTGGATTATTGTGATGACAGTGGGCATTTCACATTGTGATGACAAGGGCATTGAGCACTATGAAGAAAAAGTCATGGAGTATTGTGAAGTCAGGTGTCAGGGAGCATTGTGATGACCTATGTCATGGTGCATTGTGGTGACAACGGCATGGAGCATTGTGATGACAAGTGTCATGGAGGATTCTGATGACAAATGTAATGGAGCATTGTGATGACAATGGTCATGGAGCATTGTGATGAAAAGGGCATGGAGCATTGTGATGACAAGGGCTTTGAGAATTTTGATCACAAGTTCGTGAAGCACTGTGATGAAAAGCACATGGAGCTTGCTATGACAGGGGTCATGGAGCATTGCGATGACAAGTGCATGGCGAATGTGAATACAAGACCATGTAACATTGTGATTTGAAGTGTCATGGAGCATTGTGATGGCAAGACGGTGGAGCATTGTGATGAGAAGACCATGTATAATTGTGATGACGAGCGTCATGGAGAAATGTAAAGACAAAGGGCCTGGAGCATTGTGATGACAGGTGTCATGGGGCATTGTGATAACAGGGGTCATGGAGCATTGCGATGACAAGGGTCATGGAGCATTCTGATGACAAGCTTGTGGAGTATTGTGATGACAATGGCATGGAGCATTGTGATGAAAAGGGAATGGAGCATTGTGATGAAAAAGGCATAGAGCCTTTTCATGACAGGGTTTGAGAAGCATTCTGACGACAAGTGTCAGGGAGCATTGTGATGACAAGTGTATTGAGCATTGTGATGACAAAGGTCATGGAGCATTGTGATGACAAGGGCATGGAGTATTGTGATGACAGGCATCATGGAGCGTTGTGATGACAAGTGTTATGGAACAATGTGATCACAAGTGTTTGGAGCACTGTGATGACAGAAGTCATGGATCATTTTGATATCAAGGAGCATGGAGCATTGTGATGACAGGGGTCATGGAACATTGTGATGCGAAGATCATGGAGCATTGAGCTGAAAATGTTCATGGAGGATTCTGATGAATGGGGTCATGGAGCATTGTGATGACAAGGTCCTGGAGCACTCTGATGAGAAGACCATGGTGCCTTGTGATGAGAAGTCTCATGGAGCATTCTGATGAAAATGGGCATGGAGCATTGTGATTACAGGGGTGTTGGAGCATTGTGATTACAAGGGCATGGAGCATTGTGAGAGATGTCCAAGGAGCATTCTGATGACATGCATCATGGGGCTTTGTGAAGACCAGGGCATGGATCATTGTGATTACAAGGGACTTGGAGCATTGTGATGAAAATGGCATGGATCATTGTGATGAAAAGGCATGGAGCCTTGTCATGACAGGGTTCAAGAGCATAATGACAACAAGTTTCAGGGAGCATTGTGATGACAAGTGTATTGAGCATTGTGATGACAAAGGTAATGGAACATTGTGATGAGAAGTGCATGGATATTTGTGATGACGAGCCTCATGGGGCGTTGTGATGACAAGTGTTATGGAGCATTGTGATCACATTGGTTTGGAGCATTGTGATGACAGAGGTCATGGAGCATTTTGATTTCATTGTGATGACAATAGCATGAAGCATTAAGATGATGGTCATGGTTCATTGTGATGACAGGGTTCATTGAGCATTGTGATGAGAAGATCATGGAGCATTGAGCTGAAAATATTCATGGAGTATTCTGATGAAAGGGATATTGGAGCATTGTGATGACAATGTCCTTGAGCACTCTGATGAGAAGACCATGGAGCCTTGTGATGAGAAGTCTCATGAAGCATTCTGATGAAAAAGAGCATGGAGCATTGTGATTACAGGGGTCTTGGAGCATTGTGATTACAAGGGCATGGAGCATTGTGAGAGATGTCCAAGGAGCATTCTGATGACATGCGTCATGGAGCTTTGTGATGACCAGTGCAAGGAGCATAGTGATTACATGGGTTTTGGAGCATTGTGATTACAAGGGCATGGATCATTGTGATGAAAAAGGCATGGAGCCTTGTCATGACAGTGTTCAAGGAGCATACTGATGGCAAGAGTCAGGGAGCATTTTCATGACAAGTGTATTGAGCACTGTCATGACAAATGCTATGGAGCATTGTGATGAGAAGACCATGGATAATTGTGATGACGAGCGTCATGGGGCGTTGTGATGACAAGTTTTATGGAACATTGTGATCACAAGGGTTTGGAGAATTGTGATGACAGAGGTCATGGAGCATTTTGATTTCATTGTGATGACAACAGCATGAAGCATTATGATGATGGGCCTGGTGCATTTTGATGACAAGGTTCATGGAGCATTGAGATGAAAAGGGACATGGAGCATTGTGATTACAGGTGTCTTGGAGCATTGTGATGACAAGGGCATGGAGAATTGTGAATGAGAAGGCCATGGAGCATTCTGATGACATGCGTCATGGAGCTTTGTGATGACAAGGGCATGGAGCATTTGTCTGAAAATTTTCATGGATTATTGTGATGGGAGTGGGCATGGAGCATTGTGATGACAAGGACACGGAACACTGTGATACATGGGTCATGGAGGATTGTAATGACAAGGGCATGGAGCATTGTGATGACCAAGGACATTGAGAATTTTGATGCCAACGTCGTGAAACATTGTGATGACAAGCACATGGAACTTGCTATGACAGGTGTCATGGAGCATTGTGATGACAAGTGCATGGATAATTGTGATGAAAATAGCATGTAAGTTTGTGACGAGAAGGGTCATGGAGCATTGTGATGACAAGGACGTGGAGAATTGTGATGACAAGGGACATGGAGCACTGTGATGACCAGGGCATTGAGCATTGTGATCACAAGACCGTGGAGCATTGTGATGAGAAGGTCATGGATAATTGGGATGACGAGCGTCATGGAGCACTGTAATGACAAGGGAAACGGAGCATTTTGATGACAGGTGTAATGTATCATTGTGATGACAGGGGTCATGGAGCATTCTGATGACAAGCTTGTGCAGTATTGTGATGATACTAGCATGGAGCATTGTGATGAAAAGGGCATGGAGCATTGTGATGAAAAAGGCATGGAGCCTTTTCATGACAGTGTTCAAGGAGCATTCTGACGACAAGTGTCAGGGAGTATTGTGATGAGAAGTGTATTGAGCATTTTGATGACAAATTTCATGCAGCATTGTTATGACAGGCATCATGGAGCGTTGTGATGACAAGTGTTATGGAACAATGTGATCACAAGGGTTAGGAACATTGTGATGACAGAGGTCAATGATCATTTTCATTTCAAGAAGCATGGATCATTGTGATGACAAGGGCATGAAGCAATGTGAACCCAAGGTTCACCGAGGATTTTGATGACAATGGGAATGGAGTATTGTGATGTCAAGTGCATGGAGCATTGTGATGACAATGTCATGAAGAATTTTGCTGACAAAGGCATGGAGCATTTTGATGACAAGGGTCATGGAGCACTGTGATGACAAGAGTCACGGAGCATTGCGATTACAGGTGTCATGGAGCATTGGTATGGCAAGGGCATGGATCATCGTGATGACAAGTGTCATGGAGCATTTTGATGACAAGAGTCCCGGATCATTGTGTTGTCAGGGTTCATGAAGCATTGTCATGATAGTGCTAATGGAGCATTGTGATGACAAGGGCATGGATTATTGTGATGACAGGCATCATGGAGTGTTGTGATGACAAGTGTTATGGAGCGTTGTGATGACAAGTGTTATGGAATATTGTGATCACAAGGGCATGGATTATTGTGATGACAGGCATCAGGGAGCGTTGTGATGACAAGTGTTATGGAGCATTTTGATGACAAGTGTTATGGAACATTGTGATCACAAGTGTTTGGAGCATTGTGATGAGAGAGGTCATGGATCATTTTTATTTCAAGAATCATGGAGCATTGTGATGACAAGGGCATGAATCAATGTGATCCCAAGGTTCATGGAGGATTGTGATGACACTGGTAATGGAGAATTGTGAGGACAAGTGCATGGAGCATTGTGATGACAAGGTCATGTAGCATTTTGCTGACAAAGGCATGGAGCACCGTGATGACAAGTGTCATGGAGCTATGTGACAACAGGCGTCAAGGACCATTGTGATTACAGGGGTCATGGAGCATGGGGATGACAAGCGCATGGAATATTCTGATGACAAGTGGCATGGATAATTTTGATGGCTGTGGTCATGTAGCATTGTGATGACATGGGTCATGGAGCATTGTGATGAGAAGGTCATGGAGCACTGGGCTGAAAATATTCATGGAGTACTGTGATGACAGGTGTCGTGGAGCATTGTGATGAGAAAGGAATGGAGCAATGTGATGAGAAGGTCCTGGAGCACTGTGATGAGAGGGCAATGGAGCCTTGTGATGACAAGTGTCATGGAGCATTTTGCTGACAAAGGCATGGAGCATTGTGATGACAAGGGACACAGAGCATTGTGAAGAAAAGTTCATGGAGCATTGTGGTGACAGAGATCACAGAGCCTCGTGTGACGAGGGCAAGGATCATTGGTCTGACAATTTTCATGGATTATTGTGATGACTGTGGGCATGGAGCATTGTGATGACAAGGGCATGGAGCATTGTGGTGACAAAGATCACAGAGCCTTGTGTGAACAGGGCATGGACCATTGTGATGACAAAGGTCATGAAGCATTGTGATGTCTGGAGTCACGGAGCATTGTGATGACAGGTGTCATGGAGCATTTTGATGACAAGAGACGTGGAGTATTCTGACATAAGATATCACTTATGAAGGAAATGTAAACATGGCTACACATGACCAGAATTAGGAAAGAGAACAGAGTCTCACATTTAGAAAACGTACTTATGCCTGCTTAAGGGGAAAGGAGAGGTGGGGAGATGACCAAAACCAGAGTTTCATATTAGCACAGGTACCGTTGCATAATCCAAATACAGAAGAGACAAGACCTACTCCTTCCTCAGTGAACCGGACTCAACAGCCCTATTCCCGCAGAGGAATATATCTGACTAGTAAGAATCTTAATACCTACGTATTGATATGTCTCCGTAAGGGAATCAAGTGTGTCTAGACCGGCATAAACACGTCAGTGAAAATCAGCTCAACCTCATTATATAAATGAATTTCAAAAACAAAACAAAAAAACAGCGAAATTCTAACACAATTCCTTCAGGTGTTCTGATGAAACCTGGAATGACCCCATCTAAAATGACAGCTGAATGAGATATAAGGCTGGACACTTGGGACTGAGAGGATTGGTGAGATTGAATGAGAAAATGCAGACCGTTTAAAGCAATAATGCATGCCAACAATTCCATGGGTTCCAACTCGACAGTTAAAAGGGAATATCACTACAGTTATAACATGTATGGGAAACGTAGAGAATGGAGAGACTGTGAATACGAAAGGATTCTAAAACTCAAATAATAGTCCCTATCCCGGTGCTCTGGTTTGAGTTTCCAACTGCTTTACTATCAAGCTCCCAACTTGGAGAGACAGACCCTTTAACCTCCTGGTTCGCACAGGTTGCCAATTTGGCAGAGGATGAAAGGGAAGAGGGAGAACCAATGAGAGAGTAGCTGTTAGGCATTTGGACGGGCACATGTCACTCTAATTTCCCATCAGGAAGAAAAATTTACCAAAGTCTCAGACACCCGCCAGGAACCAGTATAGGTTCTCAACCAAAATTGTGGATTTGCTGTCAGCTTACAAAAAACGAGTTGAAAAAATGGAGCTCTGGGGCACAGCAATTCACGAACTGGCAGCGTAATAAAGGACAACTATCGTCCAAAAATCTGTTGAGCGTTGGCAAAGAGGCGGACTTGAAAACGACGCACAATAGCATGAAACAAATTTCAAGAGGTACTTTGGAATCGCCTTTTAAGCACAGAAAGAGGGGCTCATTGTCGACAATGATGCACTTGGCCAAAAATTGCATATGCGTTTTCTCCAGAATATATTCAGGAAAAAACGCATATGCCCTTTTTAGCCCAGCAAGCAAGCGGGCAATGCAAATCTGCACTACAAAGAAGTATCACTTCACACCGGTCAAAAGGGACATCTGCAAAATGTGTAAAAACCAGAAAGGCAAGACAGGCCATGGAGAACAGGGAGCCTAGTTATGCTGATGGGCAGGATGTAAACTGTCAACAGCCTCTCTGGAGGAGTGCAATGTGTTCCCCAAAACAGGTAACAACAGAGCTACAGAGCCACGGGCACTTCCAGTCTAGGGAATATACCTTGGGAAAACTGAAAATCAATAAGTCAGAGCCACCCCAAAATATAGGGCTGCACTGCTTACAAGAACTTCAACTAAGGTACAACTCAAGTATCTCAGGAAAGACAAAAATGTTTCAAAAATTTGTGGTACTTACGTACGATGGAATATCCCTCAGCCATGAAATCAATGTCATAAGGACAGTACCAGAAAATCAGTGGATTCAGGTACGATGATTCTAAGTGAAATAAGTCACAGAGAAAAATAAACTTATCATAAGATATCACTTATGATGGTCCTGTAAACATGGCTACACCTGAACTGAGTGAGGAAAGAGAAGAGAGTCTCACATTTAGAAAACACTCTTTTGCCTGCTTAAGGGGGAAGGAGAGGTGGGGTGAGGCATAAAACCAGAGTTTGCTATTAGTACATGTACCATTCCAAAAACCAACTACGGAATAGAAAATACCTACAACTTCCTCAGTGAAAGGGACTCAAAACCCCATATTTCCCGCAGAGGAATATATCTGACTAGTAAGAATCTTAAAACCAATGTATTGATAGGTCTCCATAAGGGAATCAAGTGTGTCTAGACTCACATAAACATGGCAGTGAGAATCAGCTCAAACCCACTTATATAAAAAGGAATTTCACAAACAAAACAAAAAATCAGGTAAATTCTTTACAATTCCTTCAGGGTCTCTGATGAAACCTGGAATGACCTTATCTGCAACGTCAGCTGGATGTGGCATAAGGCTGGACACTTGGGACTGAGAGGATTGGTGAGATTAGGTGAGCAAATGCAGACCATTTAAAGCAATAATGCGTGGCACACATTCCAATGGTCCCAACTCTCCAGGTTGAAGGGAATATTACTACAGCTATAACATGTACGGGAAACAGAGAGAAAGGACACACTGTGAATACGAAAGGTTTCTAAAACTCAACTAATAGTCCCTCTCCTGGTGCTCCGGTTTGACTTTCCAACTGCTTTACTCTCAATCTCCCAAATTGGAGATACAGCCCTTTTAACCTCCTGGTTTGCACAAGTTGCCAATTTGGCAGAGAATGAAAGAGAAGAGGGAGAACCAATGAGAGAGTAGCTGTTAGGCATTTGGACGTGCACATGTCACTCAAATTTCCTGGCAGGAAGAAGTATTAACCAAAGTCTCAGCCACCCGCCAGGAACCAGTATAGGTCCTGAACCAAAATTTTGGACTTGCGGTCAGCTCACAAAAAACGAGTTGAAAAATGGAGCTCACGGGCACAGCAATTCACAAACTGGCAGAGTAATAAAGGACAACTATCATCCAAAAATATGTTGAGGGAAGGCAACGAGGCGGACTTGAAAGCGATCCAAAATAGCAGGAAACAGATTTCAAGAGGTACATTGGATTCGCCTTTAAAGCACAGGAAGATGGGCACAAATTCGACAATGATGCACTTGGCCAGAAAGGGCTTATGGGTTTTCTCCTGAATATATTCAGGAGAAAACGCATACTCCCTTTTTGGCCAAGCAAGCAAGCGGGCAATGCAAATCTGCACTACAAAGTAGTATCACTTCCCAACGGTCAAAAGGGACATCCGCAAAATGTGTAAAAACGAGAAATGCATGACAGGCCCTGGAGAACAGGGAGCCTAGTTATGATGATGGGCTGGATGTAAATTGCCAACTGCCTCTCTGGAGGAGTGCATTGTGTTCCCTAATACAAGTAAACAACAGAGCTACAGAGCCCAGGGCACTTCCAGTCTAGGGAATATACCATGGGAAAACTGAAAATCAATAAGACAGGGCCACCTCAAAATTTAGGGCTGCACTGCTTAAAGAACCTCAACTTGGGATCACCATAAATATCCCAGGAAAGACAAAAATGGTTGAAGAAATTGTGTTACTTACATACGATGGAATATCCCTCAGCCATGAAATCAATGTCATAAGGCCAGTGGCAGCAAAATGAGTGGATTCAGGTATGATGATTCTAAGTGAAATAAGTCATAGAGAAAAAGAAACTTATCGTAAGATATCACTTATGAAGATACTGTAAACATGGCTACACATGAACTGAGTTAGGAAAGAGAGCAGAGTCTCACATTTAGAAAACACTCTTATGCCTGCTAAAGAGGGAAGGAGAGGTGGGGTTATGCATAAAACCAGAGTTTGATACTAGTACAGGTACCGTTCCAAAAACCAACTACGGAAGAGACAAGCAATACACCTTCCTCAGTGAAAGCGACTCAAAATGCCATATTTCCGGCAGAGGAATATATCTGACTAGTAAGAATTTTAAAACCTATGTACTGATATGTCTCTATCAGGGAATCAAGTGTGTCTATGCTGACAGAAATATGGAAGTAAGAATCAGCTCAAATCCACTATAAAAATAATTTCAAAAACAAACCAAAAAAAAGGAAATTATTTACAATTCCTTCAGGGGCTCTGATGAAACCTGAAATGACCTTATCTACAATGACAGCTGGATGTGGCATAAAGCAGGAAACTTGGGACTGAGAGAATTGGTGAGATTTGGTGAGCAAATGCAGACCATTTAAAGCAATAATGTGAGGCACACTTTCCAATGGTCCCAACTCTCCAGGTTGAAGGGAATACAACTACAGTTATAACATGTACGGGGAACCTAGAGAATGGACACACTGTGAATACGAAAGGTTTTTAAAACTCAACTAATAGTCCCTCTCCTGTTGCTCCAGTTTGAATTTACAACTGCTTTAATATCAATCTCCCAACTTGGAGAGACAGCCCCTTTAACCTCCTGGTTCTCACATGTTGCCAATTGGCAGAGGATGAAAGGGAAGAGGGAGAACAAATGAGAGAGTAGCTGTTAGACATTTGTACTGGCACATGTCACTCTAATTTCCCGGCAGGAAGAAGAATTAATCAAAGTCTCAGCCACCCGCGGGGAACCAGTATAGGTCCTGAAACAAAATTTTGGACTTGTGGGCAGCTCACAAAAAACGAGTTGAAAAATGGAGCTCAGGGGTACAGCAATTCACAAACGGGCAGAGTAATAAAGGAAAATTATCGTCCAAAATTCTGTTGAGGGAAGGCAACGAGGTGGACTTGAAAGCGAGCCAGAATAGCAGGAAACAGATTTCAAGAGGTAAATTGGAATCGCCTTTAAAGCACATGAAGAGAGGCACAACTTCGACAATGATGCAATGGGCCAAAAAGGGCGTATGCATTTTCTCCTGAATATATTCAGGAGAAAATGCAAACGCCCTTTTTGGCCAAGCAAGCAAGCGGGCAATGCAAATCTACACTACAAAGCAGTATCACTTCCCAACGGACAAAAGGGACATCAGCAATATGTGTAAAAACTAGAAGGGCAACACAGGCCCTGGAGAAAAGGGAGCCTAGTTATGATGATGGGCGGGATGTAAATTGCCAACTCCCTCTCTGGAGGAGTACATTGTGTTCCCTAAAACAAGTAAACAACAGAGGTACAGAGCCAAGTGCACTTCCAGTCTAGGGAATATTCCTTGGGAAAACTGAAAATGAATAAGACAGAGCCACCCCAAAATTTAGGGCTGCACTGCTTACAAGAACCTCAACTTGGGTACACCTGAAATATCCCAGGAAAGACAAAAATGGTTCAAGAAATTGTGCTATTTCCTTACGATGGAATATCCCTTAGCCATGAAATCAATGTCATAAGGCCAGAAGCAGCAAAATGAGTGGATTCAGGTACGATGATTCTAAGTGAAATAAGTCACAGAGAAATAGAAACTTATCATAAGATATCACTTATGAAGGTTTTGTAAACATGGCTACACATGAAATGAGTTAGGAAAGAGAACAGAGTCTCACGTTTAGAAAACATTCTTATGCCTGCTTAAGGGGGAAGGAGAGGTGGGGTGATGCATAAAACCAGAGTTTGATATTAGTACATGTACCGTTCCAAACACCAAATACGGAATAGACAAGACCTACACCTTACTCAGTAAAAGGGAGTCAAAACCCAATATTTCCCGCTGAGGAATATATCTGACTAGTAAGAATCTTAAAACCTATGTATTGATATATCTTCGTAAGGGAATCAAGTGTGTCCTAACTGGCATAAACATGGCAGTGAGAATCAGATCAAACCGAATATAAAAAGGAATTTCAAAAACAAAACAAAAAAACAGGGAAATTCTTTACAATTGCTTCAGGGGCTCTGATCAAACCTGGAATGACCTTATCTACAAAGAAAGCTGGATGTGGCATAAGGCAGGACACTTGGGACTGAGAGGATAGGTGAGATTCGGTGAGCAAATGCAGACCATTTAAAGCAATAATGCGTGGCACACATTCCACGGGTCCCAACTCTCCAGGTTGAAGGGAATATTACTACAGCTATAACATGTACGGGAAACCTAGAGAATGGACACACTGTGAATATGAAAGGTTTCTAAAACTCAACTAATATTCCCTTACCTGGTGCTCCGATTTGAATTTCCAAATGCTTTACTATCAATCTCCCAACTTGGAGAGACAGCCCCCCCTTTAACCTCCTGGTTCTCACATGTTGCCTATTTGGTGGATGATGAAAGGGAAGATGGACAACCAATGAGAGAGTAGCTGTTAGGCATTTGTACCGGCATTAGTCACTCTAATTTCCTGGCAGGAAGAAGTATTAGCCAAAGTCTCAGCCACCCGCCGGGAACCAGTATAGGTCCTGAACCAAAATTTTGGACTTGTGGTCAGCTCACAAGAAACGAGTTGAGAAATGGAGCTCAGGGGCACAGCAATTCACAAACGGGCAGTAATAAAGGAAAACTATCGTCCAAAAATATGTTGAGGGAAGGCAACGAGGTGGACTTGAAAGCGAGCCAGAATAGCAGGAAACAGATTTCAAGAGGTAAATTGGAATCACCTTTAAAACACAGGAAGAGGGGCACAACATCGACAATGATGCAATGCGCCAAAAAGTGCATATGCGTTTTCCCCTGAATATATTCAGGGGAAAACGCATACGCCCTTTTTGGCCGAGCAAGCAAGCAGGCAATGCAAATCTGCACTACAAAGCAGTTTCACTTCCCACCAGACAAAAGGGACATCTGCAAAATGTGTAAAAACTAGAAAGGCAACACTGTCCCTGGAGAAAAGGGAGCCTAGTTATGCTGATGGGCGGGATGTAAATTGCTAACTGCCTCTCTGGAGGAGTACATTGTGTTCCCTAAAACAAGTAAACTACAGAGCTACAGAGCCAAGGGCACTTCCAGTCTAGGGAATATACCTTGGGAAAACTGAAAATCAATAAGACAGAGCCACCCCAAAATTTAGGGCTGCACTGCTTACAAGAACCTCAACTTGGGTACACCTGAAATATCCCAGGAAAGACAAAAATGGTTCAAGAAATTGTGGTACTTACGTATGACGGAATATCAGTCAGCCATGAAATCAATGTCATAAGGCCAGTAGCAGCAAAATGAGTGGATTCAGGTACGATGATTCTAAGTGAAATAAGTCACAGAGAAATAGAAACTTATCATAAGATATCACTTATGAAGGTTTTGTAAACATGGCTACACATGAAATGAGTTAGGAAAGAGAACAGAGTCTCACGTTTAGAAAACATTCTTATGCCTGCTTAAGGGGGAAGGAGAGGTGGGGTGATGCATAAAACCAGAGTTTGATATTAGTACATGTACCGTTCCAAACACCAAATACGGAATAGACAAGACCTACACCTTACTCAGTAAAAGGGAGTCAAAACCCAATATTTCCCGCTGAGGAATATATCTGACTAGTAAGAATCTTAAAACCTATGTATTGATATATCTTCGTAAGGGAATCAAGTGTGTCCTAACTGGCATAAACATGGCAGTGAGAATCAGATCAAACCGAATATAAAAAGGAATTTCAAAAACAAAACAAAAAAACAGGGAAATTCTTTACAATTGCTTCAGGGGCTCTGATCAAACCTGGAATGACCTTATCTACAAAGAAAGCTGGATGTGGCATAAGGCAGGACACTTGGGACTGAGAGGATAGGTGAGATTCGGTGAGCAAATGCAGACCATTTAAAGCAATAATGCGTGGCACACATTCCACGGGTCCCAACTCTCCAGGTTGAAGGGAATATTACTACAGCTATAACATGTACGGGAAACCTAGAGAATGGACACACTGTGAATATGAAAGGTTTCTAAAACTCAACTAATATTCCCTTACCTGGTGCTCCGATTTGAATTTCCAAATGCTTTACTATCAATCTCCCAACTTGGAGAGACAGCCCCCCCTTTAACCTCCTGGTTCTCACATGTTGCCTATTTGGCGGATGATGAAAGGGAAGATGGACAACCAATGAGAGAGTAGCTGTTAGGCATTTGTACCGGCATTAGTCACTCTAATTTCCTGGCAGGAAGAAGTATTAGCCAAAGTCTCAGCCACCCGCTGGGAACCAGTATAGGTCCTGAACCAAAATTTTGGACTTGTGGTCAGCTCACAAAAAACGAGTTGAAAAATGGAGCTCAGGGGCACAGCAATTCACAAACGGGCAGTAATAAAGGAAAACTATCGTCCAAAAATATGTTGAGGGAAGGCAACGAGGTGGACTTGAAAGCGAGCCAGAATAGCAGGAAACAGATTTCAAGAGGTAAATTGGAATCACCTTTAAAACACAGGAAGAGGGGCACAACATCGACAATGATGCAATGCGCCAAAAAGTGCATATGCGTTTTCCCCTGAATATATTCAGGGGAAAACGCATACGCCCTTTTTGGCCGAGCAAGCAAGCAGGCAATGCAAATCTGCACTACAAAGCAGTATCACTTCCCACCAGACAAAAGGGACATCTGCAAAATGTGTAAAAACTAGAAAGGCAACACTGTCCCTGGAGAAAAGGGAGCCTAGTTATGCTGATGGGCGGGATGTAAATTGCTAACTGCCTCTCTGGAGGAGTACATTGTGTTCCCTAAAACAAGTAAACTACAGAGCTACAGAGCCAAGGGCACTTCCAGTCTAGGGAATATACCTTGGGAAAACTGAAAATCAATAAGACAGAGCCACCCCAAAATTTAGGGCTGCACTGCTTACAAGAACCTCAACTTGGGTACACCTGAAATATCCCAGGAAAGACAAAAATGGTTCAAGAAATTGTGGTACTTACGTATGATGGAATATCAGTCAGCCATGAAATCAATGTCATAAGGCCAGTAGCAGCAAAATGAGTGGATTCAGGTACGATGATTCTAAGTGTAATAAGTCATAGAGAAAAAGAAACTTATCATAAGATATCACTTATGAAGCTCCTGTAAACATGGCTACACATGAACTGAGTTAGGAAAGAGAACAGAGTCTCACATTTAGAAAACAATCTTATGCCTGCTTAAGGGGGAAGGAGAGGTGGGGTGATGCATAAAACCAGAGTTTGATATTAGTACAGGTACCGTTCCAAAAACCAAGTACGGAAGAGACAATCCCTACACCTTCCTCAGTGAATGGACTCAAACCCCCATATTTCCCGCAGAGGAATATATCTGATTAGTAAGAATCATAAAACCTATGTATTGATATGTCTCCATAAGGGAATCAAGTGTGTCCTAACTGGCTTAAACATGGCAGTGAGATTAAGATCAAATCCAATATAAAAAGGAATTTCAAAAACAAACCAAAAAAACAGGGAAATTGTTTACAATTCCTTCAGGGGCTCTGATGAAACATGTAATGACCCTATCTACAATGACAGCTGTATGTGGCATAAGTCTGGACACTTGGGACTGAGAGGATTGGTGAGATTCGGTGAGCAAATGCCGACCATTTAAAGCAATAATGTGTGGCACACATTCCAATGGTCCCAACTCTCCAGGTTGAAGGGAATTCTACTACAGCTATAACATTTACAGGAAACCTAGACAATGGACACACTGTGAATATGAAAGGTTTTTAAAACTCAACTGATAATCCCTCTCCTGTTGCTCTGGTTTGAATTTCCAACTGCTTTACTATCAATCTCCCAACTTGGAGAGACATCCCTTTTAAACTCCTGATTCTCACATGTTGCCAATTGGCAGAGGATGAAAGTGAAGATGGAGAACCAATGAGAGAGTAGCTGTTAGGCATTTGGACGGGCACATGTCACTCTAATTTCCCGGCAGAAAGAAGAATTAATCAAACTCTCAGCCATTCGCCGGGAACCAGTAGAGGTCCTGAACCAATATTTTGGACTTGCGATCAGCTCACAAAAGACGAGTTGAAAAATGGAGCTCAGGGGCACAGCAATTCACAAAAGGGCAGAGTAATAAAGGAAAACTATCGTCCAAAAATCTGTTGAGGGAAGGCAACGATGTGGACTTGAAAGCGAGCCAGAATAGCAGGAAACAGATTTCAATAGGTACATTGGAATCGCCTTTAAAGCACAGGAAGAGGGACACAACTTCGACAATGATGCAATGCTCCAAAATGGGTTTATGCGTTTTCTCCTGAATATATTCAGTAGAAAACGCATACGCACTTTCTGGTCAAGAAAGGAAGTGGGCAATGCAAATCTGCACTACCAAGCAGTATCACATACAACCGGACAAAAGGGACATCCACAAAATGTGTAAAAACTAGAAAGGCAACACTGTCCCTGGAGAACAGGGAGCCTAGTTATGCTGATGGGTGGGATGTAAATTGCCAACTGCCTCTCTGGAGGAGTGCATTGTGTTCCCTAAAACAAGTAAACAACAGAGATACAGAGAAAAGGGCACTTCCAGTCTAGGGAATATACCTTGGGAAAACTGAAAATCAATAAGACACAGCCACCCCAAAATTTAGGGCTGCACTGCTTACAAGAACATCAACTTGGGTACACCTGAAATATCCCAGGAAAGAGAAAAATGGTTCAAGACATTGTGGTACTTATGTACGATGGAATATCCCTCAGCCATGAAATCAATGTCATAAGGCCAATAGCAGCAAAATGAGTGGATTCAGGTATGATGATTCTAAGTGAAATAAGTCACAGAGAAAAAGAAACTTATCATAAGATATCACTTATGAAGGTCCTGTAAACATGGCTACACATGAACTGAGTTAGGAAAGAGAAAAGAGCCTCTCATTTAGAAAACACTCTTATGCCTGCTTAAGGGGGAAGGAGAGGTGGGGTGATGCATAAAACCAGAGTTTGACATTAGTACAGGTACCGTTCCAAAAACCAAATACGGAATAGAAAAAACCTACACTTTCCTCAGTGAAAGGGACTGAAAACCCCATATTTCCCGCAGAGGAATATATGTGATTAGTAAGAATCTTAAAACCTATGTATTGATATGTCTACATAAGGGAATCAAGAGTGTCTAGACTGTCATAAACATGGAAGTGAGAATCAGCTGAAAACCACCATAAAAATGAATTTCAAAAATAAAACAAAAAAACAGGAAATTCTTTACATTTCCTTCAGGGGCTCTGATGAAACCTGGAATGACCCTATCTACAAAGAAAGCAGGATGTGGCATAAGGCAGGACCTTTGTGAGTGAGAGGATAGTTGAGATTCGGTGAGCAAATGCAGACCATTGAAAGCAATAATGCGTGGCACACATTCCACGGGTCCCAACTCTCCAGGTTGAAGGGAATATTACTACAGCTATAACATGTACGGGAAACCTAGAGAATGGACACACTGTGAATACGAAAGGTTTCTAAAACTCAACTAATATTCCCTCTCCGGGTGCTCTGGTCTGATTTCAAACTGTTTCACTATCAATCTCCCAACTTGGAGAGACAGCACCTTTAACCTCCTGGTTCGCACAGGTTGCCAATTTGGCAGAGGATGAAAGGGAAGAGGGAGAACCGATGAGAGAGTAGCCGTTAGGCATTTGGACGGGCACATGTCACTCTAATTTCCCGGCAGGAAGAAGAATTAACCAAAGTCTCAGCCACCCACCGGGAACCAGTATAGGTCCTGAACCAAAATGTTGGACTTGAGGTCAGCTCACAAAAAATCGAGTTGAAAAATGGAGCTCAGGGGCACAGCAATTCACAAACTGGCAGAGTAATAAAGGACAACAATCGTACAAACATCTGTTGAGGGAAGGCAACGAGGCGGATTTGAATGCGAGGCAGAATAGCAGGAAACAGATTTCAAGAGGTACATTGGAATCGCCTTTAAAGCACAGGAAGAAGGGCACAACTTCGACAATGATGCACTTGGCCAGAAAGGGCGTCTGTGTTTTCTCCTGAATATATTATGGACTAAACGCATACGTCCTTTTTGCAAAGCAAGAAAGCGGGCAACGCAAATCTGAACAAAAATGATGTATGACTTCCCACCTGTCAAAAGGGACATCCGCAAAATGTGTAAAAGACAGAAAGGCAAGACAGGCCCTGGAGAACAGGGAGCCTAGTTATGCTGATGGGCAGGATGTAAATTGCCAACTGCCTCTCTGGAGGAGTGCATTGTGTTCCCTAAAACAAGGAAACAACAGAGCTACAGAGCCAAGGGCACTTCCAGTCTAGGGTATATACCTTGGGAAAACTGAAAATCAATAAGACAGAGCCACCCCAAAATTTAGGGCTGCACTGCTTACAAGAACCTCAACTTGGGTACACCTTAAATATCCCAGGAAAGAGAAAAATGGTTCAAGAAATTGTGTTACGTACGTACGATGGAATATCATTCAGCCATGAAATCAATGTCATAAGGCCAGTAGCAGCAAAATGAGTGGATTCAGGTACGATGATTCTAAGTGAAATAAGTCACAGAGAAAAAGAAACTTATCATCAGATATCACTTATGAAGGTCCTGTAAACATGGCTACACATGAACTGAGTTAGGAAATAGAACAGAGTCTCACATTTAGAAAACACTCTTATGACTGCTTAAGGGGGAAGGAGAGGTGGGGTGATGCATAAAACCAGAGTTTGATATTAGTACATGTACCGTTCCAAAAACCAACTATGGAATAGAGAAGACCTACAATTTCCTCAGTGAAAGGGAGTCAAAACCCCATATTTCCCCCAGAGGTAAATATCTGACTAGTATGAAACTTAAAACCTATGTATTGATATGTTTCCGTAAGGGAATGAAGTGTGTCTTGACTGCCATAAACATGGCAGTGAGAATCAGCTCAAACCCACTATAAAAAGGAATTTCAAAAACAACAAAAAAAAAAAGAAAAATTCTTTACAATTCCTTCAGGGGCTCTGATGAAACCTGGAATGACCCTATCTACAATGACAGCTGAATGTGGCATAAGGCTGGACACTTGGGACTGAGATGATTGGTGAGATTCGGTGAGCAAATGCAGACCATATAAAGCAATAATGCGTGGCACACATTCCAAGGGTCCCAACACTCCAGGTTGAAGGGAATATTACTACAGCTATAACATGTACGGGAAACCTAGAGAATGGACACATTGTGAATATGAAAGGTTTCTAAAACTCAACTAATAGTCCCTCTCGTGGTGATCCGGTGTGACTTTCCAACTGCTTTACTATCAATCTAGCAACTTGGAAAGACAGCCCCTTTAACCTCCTGGTTCGCACAGGTTGCCAATTTGGCAGAGGATGAAAGGGAAGAGGGAGAACCAATGAGAGAGTAGCTGTTAGGCATTTGGACGGGCACATGTCACTCTAATTTCCCAGAAGGAAGAAGAATTAACCAAAGTCTAAGCCACGCTCCGGGAACCAGTATAGGTCCTGAACCAAAATTTTGGACTTGCGGTCAGCTCACAAAAAAACGAGTTGAAAAATGGATCATAGGGTCACAACAATGCACAAACTGTCAGAGAAATAAAGGACGACAATCGTCCAAAAATCTTTTGAGGGAAGGCAACGAGGCGGACTTGAAAGTGAGCCAGAATAGAAGGAAACAGATTTCAAGAGGTACATTGGAATCGCCTTTAAAGCACAGGAAGAGGGCACAACTTCAACAATGATGCACTTGGCCAGAAATGCCGTATGTATTTTCCCCTGAATATATTCAGGAGAAAACGCATACGCCCTTTTTGGACAAGCAAGCAAGCGGGCAATGCAAAACTGAACTACAATGAAGTATCACTTCCCACCGGTCAAAAGGGACATCCGCAAAATGTGTAAAAACCAGAAAGGCAAGGCAGGCCATGGAGAACAGGGATCCTAGTTATGCTGATGGGCAGGATGTAAATTGCCAACTGCCTCTCTGGAGGAGTGCATTGTGTTCCATAAACAAGTAAACAACAGAACACCAGAGCCAAGGGCACTTCCAGTCTAGGGAATATACCTTGGGAATACTGAAAATCAATAAGACAGAGACACCGCAAAATTTAGTGCTGCACTGCTTACAAGAACCTCAACTTGGGTACAACTTATATATCCTAGGAAAGACAAAAATGGTTCAAGAAATTGTGTTACTTATGTACGATGGAATATCCCTCAGCCATGAAATCAATGTTATAAGGCCAGTAGCAGCAAAATGAGTGTATTCAGGTACGATGATTCTAAGTGAAATATGTCACAGAGAAAAAGAATCTTATCATAAGATATCACTTATGAAGGTCCTGTAAACATGGCTACAGATGAACTGAGTTAGGAAAGAGAACAGTGTCTCACCTTTAGAAAACACTCTTATGTCTGCTTAAGGGGGATGGAGAGGTGGGGTGATGCATAAAACCAGAGTTGATATTAGTACACGTACCGTTCCAAAAAACATAATACGGAATAGACAAGACCTACACATTCCTCAGTGAAATGGACTCAAAACCCCATATTTCTCGCAAAGGAATATATCTGACTAGTAAGAATCTTAAAACCTATGTATTGATAAGTCTCCATTAGGGAATCAAGTGTGTCTAGACTGGAATAATCATGGCAGTTAGAATCAGCTCAAACCCACTATAAAAAGGAATTTCAAAAACAAAACAAAAAAACAGGGAAATTCTTTACAATTCCTTCAGGGGCTCTGATGAAACCTGGAATGACACTATCTACAATGACAGCTGGATGTGGCATTAGGCTGGACACTTGGGACTGAGAGGATTGGTGAGCAAATGCAGACCCTTTAAAGAAATAACGCGTGGCACACATTCCAAGGTTCCCAACTCTCCAGGTTGAAAGGAATATTACTACAGCTATAACATGCACGGGAAACCTAGAGAATGGACACACAGTGAATACGAAAGGTTTCAAAAACGCAACTAATAATCCCTGTCCTGGTGCTCCGGTTTGAGTTTCCAACTGCTTTACTATCAATCTCCCAACTTGGAGAGACAGCCCCTTTAACCTCCTGGTTCTCACAGGTGGCCAATTTTGTAGAGGATGAAAGGGAAGAGGGAGAACGAATGAGAGAGTAGCTGTTAGGCATTTGGACGGGCACATGTCACTCTAATTTCCGGCAGGAAGAAGAATTAACCAAAGTCTCAGAACCCGCCGGGAACCAGTATAGGTCCTGAACCAAAATTTTGGACTTGCGGTCAGCTCACAAAAAACGAGTTGAAAAATGGAGCTCAGGGGCACAGCAATTCACAAACTGGCAGAGTAGTAAAGGACAACAATCGTCCGAAAATCTGTTGAGGGAAGGCAACGAGGCGGACTTGAAAGCAAACCAGAAGAGCAGGAAACAGATTTCAAGAGGTACATTGGAATCGCCTTTAAAGCATGGGAATAAGGGCACAGCTTCGACAATGATGCACGTGGCCAAAAAGGGCTTATGCGTTTTCTCCTGAATATATTCAGGAGAAAACGCATACACGCTTTTTGGCCAAGCAAGAAAGCAGGCAATGCAAATCTGCACTACAATGAAGTATCACTTCCCACCGGTCAAAAGGGACATCCGCAAAATGTGTAAAATCCAGAAAGGCAAGATAGGCCCTGGAGAACAGGGATTCTAGTTATGCTGATGGACAGGATGTAAATTGCCAACTGCCTCTCTGGAGTAGTGCACTGTATTTCCTAAAACAAGGAAACAACAGAGCTACAGAGCCAAGGGCACTACCAGTCTAGGGAGTATACCTTGGGAAAATTGAAAATCAATAAGACAGAGCCACCCCAAAATTTAGGGCTGCACTGCTTACAAGAACCTCAACTTGGGTACACCTTAAATATCCCAGGAAAGACAAAAATGGTTCAGGAAATTGTGTTACTTACATACGATGGAATATCAGTCAGCAATGAAATCAATGTCATAAGGCCAGTAGCAGCAAAATGATTGGATTCAGGTACGATGATTCTAAGTGAAATAAGTCACAGAGAAAAAGAAACTTATCATCAGATATCACTTATGAAGGTCCTGTAAACATGGCTACACATGAACTGAGTTAGGAAAGAGAACAGAGTCTCACTTTTAGAAAACAATCTTGTGCCTGCTTGAGGGGAAAGAGAGGTGGGGTGATGCATAAAACCAGAGTTTGATATTAGTACATTTACCGTTCCAAAATCCAAATACGGAATAGACAAGACCTACACTTTCCTAGTGAAATGGACTCAAAACCCCATATTTCTCGCAGAAGAATATATCTGACTAGTAAGAATCTTAAAACCTATGTATTGATAAGTCTCCATGATTATGGTCATGGTTCATTGTGATTACAGATTTCATGGAGCATTGAGATGAATGTGGCATGGAGCATGTTGATTACAGTTGTCTTGGAGCACTGTGATGACAAGTGCATGGGACATTGTGATGAGAAGGCCATGGAGCAGATTGATGACATGCGTTATGTAGCTTTGTGATGACAATAGCATGGAGCATTGTGATTACAGGGGTCTTGGAGCATTGTGATGACAAGGGTCATGGAGCCTTGTGATGACAAGGCCGTGGAACAGTGTCATGACAGGGGTGAGCGAGTATTGTGATGACTAGTGATGGAACATTTTGATATCAGTGGTGAGAGAGCATTTTGATGAGAAGTACATGGAGGATTGTGATGACAAGTTTTATGGAGCGTTCTGATGACAAGTTTGTGGAAAATAATGATAACAAGCGCAGGGAGCATTGTGATAACAAGAGTCATGGAGCACTCTGCTGACAAAGGAATGGAGCATTGTGATGGCAAGGGTCACAAAGCATTGTGAATGAAAAGTTCATGGAGCGTTATGGTGACAAATTTCACAGAGCCCTGTGATGACGAGGGCATGGACCATTTTGTTGCCAAAGGTCATGAAGCATTGTGATGACTGGAATCACGGAGCATTTTGATTACAAGGGCATGGAGCATTGTGATGACAGGGGCATGAGCATTGGTCTGACAAGTTTCACGGATTATTGAGATGACAGTGGGCATGGCGCATTGTGATGACAAGGGCATGCAGCATTGTTATGAGAAGGTCATGGAGTACTGTGCAGACAGGTGTCAGGGAGCATTGTGATGACATATGTCTTGGTGCATTGTGATGACAATGGCATGGAGCATTGTGAAGCCAAGTGTCATGGAGGATTGTGATGACAAAGGTAATGGAGCATTGTGATGACAAGGGCTTGGAGCTTTTTGATGACAATGTTCATGGAGCACTGTGATGACAAGGGCATGGAGCACTGTGATGACAACGGCCATTGAGAATTTTGATGACAATGTCGTGAAGCACTGTGATGAAAAGCACTTGGTGCTTGCTATGACAGGGTTCATGGAGCATTGCGATGACAAGTGCATGGAGAATTGTGATGACAAGATCATGTAACATTGTGATGAGAAGTGTAATGGAGTATTGTGATGGCAAGACCGTGGAGCACTGTGATGAGAAGACCATGGATAATTGTGATGTTGAGCGTCATGCAGCACTGTAATGACAAGGGGCATGGAGCATTTTGATGACAAGGGTCGTGGAGCATTCTGATGACAAGCTTTGGAGTAATGTGATGACAATGGCATGGAGCATTGTGATGAAATGTGAATGGAGCATTGTGATGTAAAAGGCATGGAGGCTTTTCATGACAGCGTTCAAGGAGCATTCTGACGACAAGTGTCAGGGAGCATTGTGATGACATGTGTATTGAGCATTGTGATCACAAATGTCATGGTGCATTGTGATGACACGGGCATGGAGTATTGTGATGACAGGCATCATGGAGCGTTGTGATGACAAGTGTTGTGGAACAATGTGATCACAAGTGTTTGGAGCATTGTGATGACAGAGGTCATGGATCATTTTTATTTCAAGGAGCAGGGAGTGTTGTGATGACAGGGATCATGGAGCATTGTGATGAGAAGATCATGGAGCATTGGACTGAAAATATTCATGGAGTATTGTGATGACAGGGGTCTAGGAGCACTGTGATAACAGGGGCATGGAGCATTGTGATGAGAAGGCCATGGAGCATTCTGATGACATGTGTCATGGATGTTTGTGATGAAAAGGGGAATAGAGCATTGTGATTACAGGGGTCTTTGAGCATTGTGATGAAAAGTGCATGGATCATTGTGATGAAAAAGGCATGGTGCCTTGTCAGAGCCGGGTTCAAGGAGCATACTCTTGACAAATGTCAGGGAGCATTGTGATGACAATTGTATTGAACATTGTGATGACAAAGTTCATGGAGCATTGTGATGAGAAGACCATGGTTAACAGTGATGAGGAGCGTCATGGGGCATTGTGATGACAAGTGTTATGGAACATTGTGATCACAAGTGTTTGGAGCATTGTGATGACAGAAGTCATGGAGCATATTGATTTCATTGTGATGACAATAGCATGAATCATTATGATGATGGGCATGGTGCATGGGATGACAGGGTTCGTGGAGCATTGAGATTAAACAGGACATGGAGCATTGTGATTACAGGGGTCTTGGAGCATTGTGATGACAAGTGCATGGAGCATAGTTAATGAGAAGTCCACGGAGCATTCTTATGACATGCGTCATGGAGCTTTCTGATGACAATTGCATGGAGCATTGTGATTACTGGGTCTTGGAGCATTGTTATGACAAGGGACATGGAGCCTTGTGATGACAAGGCCGTGGAACATTGTGATGGCAGGGGTCATAGAGCATTGTTATGACAGATGTAATGGAGCATTGTGATGACAAGGGCATGGAGCAATGTGATGAGAGTTTTCATTGAGCATTGTGATGACAATGGCATGGAGCATTGTGATGCCAAGTGTCATGAAGCTTTGTGATGACAAAAGTCATGGGGCATTTTGATGACAAGGGCGTGGTGCATTGTGATGAGAAGTGCAGGGAGCATTTTGATGACAGGGTCATGGAGCAATTTGAATAAAAGTGTCATGGAATATTTTGATGACAGGGGTTATGGAACATTGTGATGTCATGGGTCATGAAGCATTGTGATGAAATGGGTCATGGAGCATTTTGTGACAGGGGTTATGGAACATTGTGATGTCGGGGTCATGGAGCATTGTGATGATAAGTACATGTAGCACTGTGATGACAGTGGTCATGGAACATTTTGATGACAGGGGTGAGCGAGTATTCTGATGACTAATGATGGAACATTGTGATATATGTGGTGAGAGAGCATTTTGATGAGAAGTGCATGGAGCATTGTTATGACAAGTTTTATGGAGAATAGCGATGAAAAGGATGTGGAGCATTGTGATGAAAAGAGCATGGCACATTGTGATGACATGTGTCATGGAGCATTGTGCTGAAAAGCGCATGGTGCATTTTGATGACAAGTGTCATGGAGCAGTGTGCTGACAAAGGCATGGAGCATTGTGATGACAAGGGACACAGAGCATTGTGATGAAAATTTCATGGAGCACTGTGGTGACAAAGATCACAGAGCCTTGTGTGACGAGGGTATGGACCATTGTGAGGACAAAGGTAATGAATCTTTGTGATGACTGGAGTCACGGTGAATTGTGATGACAGGGGTCATGGAGCATTGTGATGACTAGGGCATGGAGCAATGTGATGACAGGGGCATGGAACATTGGTCTGACATGTTTCATGGATTATTGTGATGAGAGTGGGCATGGAGCATTGAGATGACAAGGGCATGGAGCATTGTGGTGACAAAGGTCACAGAGCCTTGTGTGACGAGGGCATGGACCATTGTGAGGACAAAGTCATGAAGCATTCTGGTGACTGGAGTCACGGAGCATTGTGATGAAAGGGGTCATGTAGCATTGTGATGACAAGGGCATGGAGCAATGTGATGACGGGGGCATGGAACATTTGTCTGACATGTTTCATGTAGTATTGTGATGACAGTGGGCATGGAGCATTGTGATGACAAGGGCATGGAGCATTGTGGTGACAAAGGCATGGAGCATTTTGATGACAAGGGACAAAGAGCATTGTGATGAAATATTCATGCAGCATTTTGGTGTAAAAGATCACAGAGCCTTGTTTGAAGAGGACATGGACCACTATGATGACAAAGGTCATGAAACATTGTAATGACTGGAGTCACGTAGCATTGTGATGACAGGAGTCATGGAGCATTTCTCTGACAAGATTATGGATTATTGTGATGAGAGTGGGCATGGCGCATTGTGATGACAAGTGCATAGAACATTGTGATGACAAGGTCATGGAGTATTGTGAAGACAGGTGTCAGGGAGCATTGTGATGACATATGTCATTGTCCATTGTGATGAAATGGCATGGAGCTTTGTGATGACAAAGTTCATGGAGCATTCTGATGACAAGGTCGTGGTGCATTTTGATGAGAAATGCAGGGAGCATTGTGGTGACAGGGTCATGGAACAAATTGATTAAAATTGTCATGGAACTTTTTTATGACAGGGGTTATGGAACATTGTGATATTAGGTGTCAGGGAGAATTTTGATGAAAAGTGTCATGGAGCATTCTGATGAAAAGGTGCATGGAGCATTGTGATTACAGGCGTTTTGAAAAATTGTGATGACAAGGGCTAGGAGCATTTTGATGAGAAGGCAATGGAGCATTGTGATGACATGCATCATGGAGTTTTGTGATGACAAGGACATGGAGCATTGTGGAGACAAAGGTCACAGAGCCTTGTGTGATGAGGGCATGGACCATTGTGATGACAAAGGTCATGAACATTGTGATTTCTGGGGTCATGGAGCATTGTGATGACAAGGGCATTGAGAATTGTGATGAAAGTGTCATGGAACATTGGTCGGAAATGTTTCATGGATTCTTGTGATGACAGTGGGCATCGCGCACTGTGATGACAAGGGCATGGAACATTGTGATGACTATTTCATGGAGTATTGTGAAGAGAGGTGTCAGGGAGCATTGTGATGACATATGTCATTGTCCATTGTGATGACAATGGCATGGAGCATTCTGAAACCAAGTGTCATGGAGGATTGTGATAACAAAGGTAATGGAGCATTTTGATGACAAGTGCTTGGGACATTGTGATGACAAGGGTCATGGAGCATTGTGATGACAAGGGCATGGAGCATTGTCATGACAAGGGCCATTGAGAATTTTGATGACAACGTCGTGAAGCATTGTGATGACAAGCGCATGGAGCTTGCTATGACAGGGGACATAGAGCATTGCGATGACAAGTGCATGGAGATTTGTGATGAAAAGATCATGTAACATTGTGATAAGAAGTGTCATAAAGCATTGTGATGACAAGGACTTGGATAATTTTGATGACATGGGACATGGGGCATTGTGATGACCAGGGCATGGAGCATTGTGATGGCAAGACCGTGGAGCATTGTATTGAGAAGATCATGGATAATTGTGATGACGAGCGTCATGGAGCACTGTAATGACAAGGGGCATGGAGCATTGTGATTACAGGGGTCTTGGATCACTGTGATGACAAGGGAATGGAGCATTGTGATCAGAAGGCCAAGGAGCATTCTGATGACATGCGTCATGAATCATTGTTACGACAAGGGCATGGAGAATTGTGATTACAGAGGTCTTGGAGCACTGTGATGACAAGGGTCATGGAGCATTGGATGACAAGGCTGTGGAACATTGTGATGGCAGGGGTCATGGAGCATTGTCATTACACGGGTAATGGAGCATTGTGATGACAAGGGCATGGAACATTAGTCTGAAAATTTCATGGATTATTGTGATGAGATTCGGCATGGAGCATTGTGATGACTAGGGCACGGAACACTGTGATACATGTGTCAGGGGGATTATAATGACAAGGGCATGGAGCATTGTGATGAGAAGAGTATCGAGCATTGTGATGACAAGCGTCATGGAGCATTGTGCTGACAAGGGCATGGAGCAATGTGATGAGAGGTTTCATGTAGCATTGTGATGAAATGTCATGGAGCATTGTGATGCCAAGGGTCATGGAGTTTTGTGATGACAAAGGTCATGGAGCATTTTGATGAAAAGGTTTGGTGCATTGTGATGAGAAAGGCAGGGAGCATTGTGATGACAGGGACATGGAGCAAATTGATGAAAAGTGTCATGGAACATTTTGATTACAGGGGTTATGGGATATTGTGATGTCATGGGTCATGGAGCATTTTGATGAAAAGGGAATGGATCATTTTGATGAAAAATGCATGGAGCCTTGTCATGACAGGGTTGAAGGAGCATACTGATGACAACTGTCAGGGAGCATTGTGATGATAAGTGTATTGAGCATTGTGATGACAAAGATCATGGAGCATTGTGATGAGAAGTCCATGGATAATTGTGATGACCAGCGTCATGGGGCATTGTGATGACAAGTGTTATGGAACATTGTGATAACAAGGGTTTGGTGCATTGTGATGACAGAGGTGATTGAGCATTTTGATTTCATTGTGATGACAATAACATGAAATATTATGGCGATGGGCACGGTGCATTGTGATGACAGGGTTCATGGATCATTGACATGAAAAGGGGCATGGAGCATTGTGATTACAGGGGTGTTGGAGCATTATGATGACAAGGGCATGGAGCTTGCTATGACAGGGGTCATAGAGCATTGCGATGACAAGTGCATGGAGAATTGTGTTGACAAGATCATGTAACATTGTGATGAGAAGTGTAACGGAGCATTGTGATGACAAGGACGTGGAGAATTGTATTGACATGGGACAGGGAGCATTTTGATGAACAGGGCATGGAGAATTGTGATGGAAAGACCGTGGAGCATTGTGATGAAAAGACCATGGATAATTATCATAAAGAGCGTCATGGATCACTGTAATGACAAGGGGCATGGAGCATTGTGATGACAGGTGTCATGGAGCATTGTGATGAGAGGCTTCATGGAGCATTGTGATGACAAGTGTCATGGAGCATTGTGATGAGAAGGTCATGGAGCATTGGGCTGAAAATGTTCATGGAGTATTGTGATGACAGTGGTCAAGGGGCACTGTGATGACAAGGGAATGGATAATTTTGATGAAAAGGTCCTGGAGCAGTGTGATGAGAAGACCATGTAGCCTTGTGATGAAAGTCTCAAGGAGCATTCTGATGAATAGGGGCATGGAGCATTTTGATGACAAGGTCATGGTGCATTGTGATGAGAAGGGCATTGAGCATTGTGATGACAGGTTCATGGAGCATTGTGATGACAAGTGTGAAGGAGCATTGTGATTACAGGGGTCTAGTAGAATTGTGATGACAACGGCATGGAGCATCGTGAATGAGAAGCCCCTGGAGCATTCTGATGACATGCGTCATGGAGCTTTGTGATGACAAGGGCATGAAGCATTGTGATGACAGGGGCATGGATCATTGGTCTGACAAGTTTCATGGATTATTGTGATGACTGTGGGCATGGCGCATTGTGATGACAAGGGCATGTAACATTGTGATGACAAGGTCATGGAGTATTGTGAAGACAGATGTCAGGTAGCACTTTGATGAAATGTCATTGTCCATTGTGATGACAATGGCATGGAGCATTGTAATACCAAGTGTCATGGAGTATTGTGATGACAAAGGTAATGGAGCATTTTGATGACAAGGGATTGGGACATTGTGATTACAAGCATCATGGAGCATTGTGATTACAAGAGCATGGAGCATTGTGATGACAAGGGCCATTGAGAATTTTGATGACAACGTCGTGAAGCATTGTGATGACAAGCGCATGGAGAATTGTGATGACAAGATCATGTAACATTGTGATAAGAAGTGTCAAAGAGCATTGTGATGATAAATACATGTAGAATTGTGATGACATGGGACATGGAGCATTGTGATGACCAGGGCATGGAGAATTGTGATTACAGGGGTCTTGGAGCATTGTGATGACAAGGGCATGGAGCATTGTGATTACAGTGGTCTTGGAGCACTGTGATGACAAGGGTCATGGAGCCTTGGATGACAAGGCCGTGGAACATTGTGATGACAGGGGTCATGGAGCATTGTCATGACACGGGTAATGGAGCATTGTGATGACAAAGGCATGGAACATTAGTCTGAAAATTTCATGGATTATTGTGATGAGATTCGGCATTGAGCACTGTGATGACTAGGGCATGGAACACTGTGATACATGTGTCAGGGGGGATTGTAATGACAAGGGCAAGGAGCATTGTGATGAGAAGAGTATCAAGCATTGTGATGACAAGCGTCAAGGAGCATTTTGCTGACAAGGGCATGGAGCAATGTGATGAGAGTTTTCATGTAGCATTGTGATGAAATGGCATGGAGCATTGTGATGCCAAGGGTCATGGAGCTTTCTGATGACAAAGGTCATGGAGCATTTTGATGACAAGGTCGTTGTGCATTTTGATGAGAAGGGCAGGGAGCATTGTGATGACAAGGTCATGGAGCAAATTGATGAAAAGTGTCATGGAACATTTTGATTACAGGGGTTATGGAACATTGTGATGTGAGGGGTCATGGAGCATTTTGATGAAAAGGGTCATGGAGCATTCTCATGAAAACGTGCATGGAGCATTGTGATTACAGGGGTTTTGAAAAATTGTGATGACAAGGGCAAGGAGCATTTTGATGAGAAGGCAAAGGATCATTCTGATGACATGCGTCATGGAGATTTGTGATGACAAGGACATGGAGCATTGTGGTGACAAAGGTCACAGAGCCTTGGGTGACGAGGGCATGGACCACTGTGATGACAATGGTCATGAAGCATTGTGATGACTGGTGTCACGGAGCATTGTGATGACATGGGTCATGGAGCATTGTGATGACAAGGGCAAGGAGCATTGCGATGACAGGGGCATGGAACATTGTTCTGACAAGTTTCTTGGATTCTTGTGTTGACAGTGGGCGTGGGGCATTGTGCTGACAAGGGCATGGAACATTGTGATGACACGGTCATGGAGTATTGTGAAGAGAGGTGTCAGGGATCATTGTGATGACATATGTCATTGTCCATTGTGATGAAAATGGCATGGAGCATTGTGATACCAAGTGTCATGGAGGATTGTGATGACAAAGGTAATGGAGCATTTTGATGACAAGGGCTTGGGACATTGTATTGACAAGCGTCATGGAGCATTGTGATGACAGGGGCATGGAGCATTGTGATGACAAGGGCCATTGATAATTTTGAAGACAACGTCGTGAAGCATTGTGATGACAAGCGCATAGAGCTTGCTATGGCAGGGGTTATAGAGCATTCCGATGAAAAGTGCATGGAGAATTGTGATGACAAGATCATGTAACATTGTGATAAGAAGTGTCATGGAGCATTGTGATGACAAGGACGTGGGGAATTGTGATGACATGGGACATGGAGCATTGTGATGACCAGGGCATGGAGCATTGTGATGACAAGGGCCAATGAGAATTTTGATGACAACGTCGTGAAGCATTGTGTTGACAAGCGCATGGAGGTTGCTATGGCAGGGGTCATAGAGCATTCTGATGACAAGTGCATGGAGAATTGTGATGACAAGGTCATGTAACATTGTGATTAGAAGTGTCATGGAGCATTGTGATGACAAGGACGTGGAGAACTGTGATGACATGGGACATGGAGCATTGTGATGACCGGGGCATGGAGCATTGTGATGGCAAGACCGTGGAGCATTGTGATGCGAAGATCACGGATAATTGTGATGACGAGCGTCATGGAGCTCTGTAATGACATGGGGCATGTAGAATTGTGATTACAGGGGTCTTGGAGCACTGTGATGACAAGGGCATGGAGCATTGTGATGAGAAGGCCATGGAGCATTCTGATGACATGCGTCATGAATCATTGTGACAGCAAGGGCATGGAGCATTGTGATTACAGAGGTCTTGGAGCTCTGTGATGACAAGGGTCATGGAGCCTTGGATGACAAGGCCATGGAACATTGTGATGGCATGTGTCTTGGAGCATTGTTATGACAGGGTTAATGGAGCATTGTGATGACAAGGGCATGGAACATTGGTCTGAAAATTTCATGGATTATTGTGATGAGTTTCTGCATGGAACATTGTGATGACTAGGGCACGGAACACTGTCATACATGTGTCATGGAGGATTGTAATGACAAGGGCATGGAGAATTGTGATGAGAAGAGTATCGAGAATTGTGATGACAAGCGTCATTGAGCATTGTGCTGACAAGGGCATGGAGCAATGTGAAGAAAGGTTTCATGTAGCATTGTGATGAAATGACATGGAGCATTGTGATGCCAAGGGTAATGGAGCTTTGTGATGACAAATGTCATGGAGCATTTTGATGACAAGGTCGTGGTGCATTGTGATGAGAAGGGCAAGGAGCATTGTGATGACAGGGTCATGGAGCAAAATTGATGAAAATTGTCATGGAATATTTTGATGACAGGTGTTATGGAACATTGTGATGTCAGGGGTCATGGAGCATTTTGATGAAAAGGGTCATGGAGCATTCTGATGAAAAGGTGCATGGAGCACTGAGATTACAGTGGTTTTGAAGCAATGTGATTACAAGGACATGGATCATTGTAATGAGAAGGCAATGGAGCATTCTGATGACAAGCATCATGGAGCTTTGTGATGACAAGGACATGGAGCATTGTGATTACAGGGGTCTTGGAGCATGTGATGACAAGTGCATGGAGCATTGTGATGAGAAGGCCATGGAGCATTTTGATGGCATGCGTCAAGGATCTTTGTGAGGACAATGGCATAGAGCATTGTGATTACAGGGGTCTTGGAGCAATGTGATGACAAGGGTCATGTAACTTTGGATGACAAGGCCGTGGATCATTGTGATGGCAGGGGTCATGGAGCATTGTTATGACAGGGGTAATGGAGCATTGTGATGACAAGGGCATGGAACATTGGTCTGAAAATTTCATGGATTATTGTGATGTGATTCGGCATGGAGCATTGTGATGACTAAGGCACGGAACACTGTGATACATGTGTCATGGAGGATTGTAATGACAAGGGCATGGAGCATTTTGATGAGAAGAGTATCGAGCATTGTGATGACAAGCATCATGGAGCATTGTGCTGACAATGGCATGGAGCAATGTGATGAGAGGTTTCATGTAGCATTGTGATGAAATGGCATGGAGCATTGTGATGCCAAGGGTCATGGAGCTTTGTGATGACAAAGGTCATGGAGCATTTTGATGACAAGGTCGTGGTGCATTGTGATGAGAAGGGCAGGGAGCATTGTGATGACAGGGTCATGGAGCAAATTGATGAAAAGTGTCATGGACTATTTTGATGACAGGGGTTATGGAACATTGTGATGTGAGGGGTAATGGAGCATTTTGATGAAAAGGGTCATGGAGCATTCTGATGAAAAGGTGCATGGAGCATTGTGATTACAAGGGTTTTGAAGCATTGTGATGACAAGGGCATGGAGCATTGTAATGAGAAGGCAATGGAGCATTCTGATGACATGCGTCATGGAGCTTTGTGATGACAAGGACATGGAGCATTGTGATTACAGGGGTCTTGGAGCATTGTGATGAAAAGGGAATGGATCATTGTCATGAAAAATGCATAGAGACTTGTCATGACAGGGTTCAAGGAGCATACTCATGACAACTGTCAGGGAGCATTGTGATGATAAGTGTATTGAGCATTGTGATGAGACGTCCATTGATAATTGTGATGACCAGCGTCATAGGGCATTGTGATGACAAGTGTTGTGGAACATTGTGATCAGTAGGGTTTGGTGCATTGTGATGACAGAGATCATTGAGGATTTTGATTTCATTGTGATGACAATAGCATGAAATATTATGGTGATGGGCACAGTGCATTGTGATGACAGGGTTCATGGAGCATTGAGATGAAAAGAGGCATGGAGCATTGTGATTATAGGGCTGTTGGAGCATTGTGATGACAAGGGCATGGAGCATTGTGATGAGAAGGCCATGGAGCATTCAGATGACATGCGTCATGGAGCTTTGTGATGACAAGGGCATGGAGCATTGTGATTACAGGTGTCTTGGAGCATTGTGATGACAAGGGTCATCGAGGCTTGTGATGACAAGGCCTTGGAACCTGGTGATGGCAGGGGTCATGGATCATTGTTATGACAGGGATAACGGAGCTTTGTGATGACAAATGTCATGGGGCATTTTGATGACAAGGGTGTGGTGCATTGTGATAAGAGCGTCATTGAGCAATTTGATGAAAAGTGTCATGGAATATTTTGATGACAGGGGTTATGGAACATTGTGATGTCAGGGGTCATGAAGCATTGTGATGAAATGGGTCATGGAGCATTTTGTGACAGGTGTTATGGAACATTGTGATGTCAGGGGTCATGGAGCATTGTGATGATAAGGGCCTGTAGCACTGTGATGACAGGAGTCATGGAACATTGTGATGACAGGGGTGAGGGAGTATTGTGATGACTAGTGATGGAACATTGTGATATATGTGGTGAGAGAGCATTTTGATGAGAAGTGCATGGAGCATTGTGATGACAAGTTTTATGGAGCATAGCGATGAAAAGGATGTGGAGCATTGTGATGACAAGCGCATGGCACATTGTCATGACATAGGTCAAGGAGCATTGTGCTGACAAGCGCATGGAGCATTTTGATGACAAGTGTCATGGAGCATTGTGATGACAAAGGCATGGAGCATTGTGATGACTAGGGACAAAGAGCACTGTGATGAAAAGTTCATGGAGCATTGTGGTGACAAGGATTACAGAGCCTTGTGTGAAGAGTGCATGGATCATTGGTCTGACAAGTTTCATGGAATATTGTGATGACAGTGGGCATGGAGCATTGTGAAAACAAGGGCATGGAGCATTGTGGTGACAAAGGTCATGAAGCATTGTGATGACTGGAGTCACGGAGCATTGTGATGACAATGGCATGGAGCATTATGATACCAAGTGTCATGGAGCATTGTGATGACAAGTGCCATTGAGCATTTTGATGACAACGTAGTGAAGCATTGTGATGACAAGCGCATGTAGCTTGCTATGACAGGGTTCATAGAGCAATGTGAAGACAAGTGCATGGAGAAATGTGATGAAAAAATCATGTAACATTGTGATAAGAAATGTCATGGAGCATTGTGATGACAAGGACGTGGAGAATTGTGATGACATGGGACATGGAGCATTGTGATGACCAGGGCATGGATCATTGTGATGGCAAGACCGTGGAGCATTGTGATGAGAAGATCACGGATAATTGTGATGACGAGCGTCATGGGGCTCTGTAATGACATGGGGCATGTAGAATTGTGATTACAGGGTTCTTGGAGCACTGTGATGACAAGGGAATGGAGCATTGTGATGAGAAGGCCATGGAGCATTCTGATGACATGCGTCATGAATCTTTGTGACGAAAAAGGCATGGAACATTGTGATTACAGGGGTCTTGGAGAACTGTGATGACAAGGGTCATGGAGCCTTGGATGACAAGGCCGTGGAACATTGTGATGGCAGTGTCATGGAGCATTGTTATGACAGGGGTAATGGAGCATTGTGATGACAAGGGAATGGAACATTAGTCTGAAAATTTCATGGATTATTGTGATGAGATTCGGCATGGAGCATTGTGATGACTAGGGCACGGAACACTGTGATACCTGTGTCATGGTGGATCGTAGTGACAAGGGCATGGAGCATTGTGATGAGAAGAGTATCAAGAATTGTGATGACAAGCGTCATGGAGCATTGTGCTGACAAGGGCATGGAGCAATGTGATGAAAAGTTTCATGTAGCATTTTGATGAAATGGCATGGAGCATTGTGATGACAATGTCATGGAGCAAATTGATGAAAAGTGTCATGGATCATTTTGATGACAGGGGTTATGGAACATTGTGATGTCATGGGTAATGGAGCATTTTGATGAAAAGGTTCATGGAGCATTCTGATGAAAAAGTGCATGGAGCATTGTGATTACAGGGGTTTTGAAGCATTGTGATGACAAGGGCAAGGAGCATTGTGATGAGAAGGCAATGGAGCATTCTGATGACATGCGTTATGGAGCTTTGTGATGACAGTGACATGGAGCATTGTGGTGACAAAGTTCACAGAGCCCTGTGTGACGAGGGCATGGAACATTGTGAGGACAAATGTCATGAAGCATTGTGATGACCGGTGTCATGGAGCATTGTGATGACAAGGGCATGGAGCATTGTGATGACAGGGACATGGAACATTGGTCTGACATGTTTCATGGATTATTGTGATGACAGTGGGCATGGTGCATTGTGATGACAAGGGCATGGAACATTGTGATGACAAGGTTATGGAGTATTGTGAAGACATGTGTCAGGGAGCATTGTGATGACATATATCATTGTCCATTGTGATGACAAAGGCATGGAGCATTGTGATACCTATTGTCATGGAGGATTGTGATGACATGGGTAATGGAGCATTTTGATGACAATGGCTTGGAACATTGTGATGACAAGGGTCATGGAGCACTGTGATGACAAGGGCATGGAGCATTGTGATGACAAGTGCCATTGAGAATTTTGATGACAATGTCGTGAAGCATTGTGATGACAAGCTCATGGAGCTTGCTAAGACAGGGATCATAGAGCATTCCAATGACAAGTGCATGGAGCATTGTGATGACAAGATCATGTAACATTGTGATAAGAAGTGTCATGGAGCATTGTGATGACAAGGACGTGGAGAATTGTGATGACATGGGACATGGAGCATTGTGATGACCAGGGCATAGAGCATTGTGATGGCAAGACAGTGGAGCATTGTGATGAGAAAATCCCGGATAATTGTGATGACGAGCGTCATGGAGCACTGTAATGACAAGGGGCATGGAGCATTGTGAATCCAGGGTTCCTGGAGCATTATGATGACAAGGGAATGGAGCATTTTCATGAGAAGGCCATGGAGCATTCTGATGACATGCATCATGAATCATTGTGACGACAAGGGCATGGAGCATTGTGATTACAGAGGTCTTGGAGCACTATGATGACAAGGGTCATGGAGCTTTGGATGACAAGGCCGTGGAACATTGTGATGGCAGGGGTCATGGAGCATTGTTATGACAGGGGTAATGGAGCATTGTGATGACAAGTGCATGGAACATTGGTCTGAAAATTTCATCGATAATTGTGATGAGATTCGGCATGGAGCATTGTGATGACTAGTGCACGGAACACTTGATACATGTGTCATGGAGGATTGTAATGACAAGGGCATGGAGCATTGTGATGAAAAGAGTATCGAGCATTGTGATGACAAGCGTCATGGAGCATTGTGCCGACAAAGGCATGGAGCATAGTGAAGACATGGGTAAAAGAGCATTGTGATGAAATTTTCATGGAGCATTGTGGTGACAAGTTTCACAGAGCCTTTTGATGAAGTGGGCATGGACCAGTGTGACGACAAGGTATTGGAGCATTGTGATGAGAGGACCATGGAGCCTTTTGGTGACAATTCTCATGGACCATTCTGATGAAAAGGGGCATGGAGCATTGTGATTACAGGGGTATTGGATCCTTGTGATGACAAGACCGTAGAACATTGTGATGGCAGGGTTCATGGAGCATGGCTATGACATGGGCAGTGGAGGATTGTGATGACAAGGGCATCGAGCATTGGTCTGAAAACTTTCAAGGATTACTGTGATGAGAGTGGGCATAGAGCATTGTGATGACAAGGGCACGGAACACTGTGATACATGGATCATGGAGGTTTGTAATGACAAGGGCATGGAGCAATGTGATGAGAGGCTTCATGGAGCATTGTGATGACAAGGGCATGGAGCATTGTGATGACAAGGGTCATGGAGCATTTTGAATACAAGATTCCCATATCATTGTGTTGTCAGGGGTCATGGAGCTCTGTGATGACAGTGGTCATGGAGCATTGTGATGACAGGGTCATGGAGCATTGTGATAAGAAGGTCATGGAGCATTGGGCTGAAAATGTTCATGGAGTATTGTGATGACAGGGTAATGGGGCCCTGTGATGACAGGGTCCTGGGGCATTGTGATGAGAAAACCATGGAGCCTTGTGATGACAAGTCTCATGGAGTGTTCTGATGAAAATGTGCATGGAGCATTGTGATTACAGGGGTCATGAAACATTGTGATGAAAATGGCATGGAGCATTGTGATGCCAAGGGTCATGGAGTTTGTGATGACAAAGTTCATGGAGCATTTGAATGACAAGGTCGTGGTGCATTGTGATGAGAAGGGCAGGGAGCATTTTGATGACAGGGTCATGGAGCTATTTGATGAAAAGTATCATGGAATATTTTGATGACAGTGGTTATGGAACATTGTGATGTCAGGGGTCATGGAGGATTGTGATGAAAAGGGTCATGGAGCATTTTGAAGACAGGGATTATGGAACAATGTGATGTCAGGGTTCATGGAGCATTGTGATTATAAGGTCATGTAGCATTGTCATGACATGGAACATTGTGATGACAGGGGGGAGAGAGCATTTTAATGAGAAGTGCATGGAGCATTGTGATGACAAGGTTTTTGGAGCACTGTAATGACAAGGATGTGGAGCATTGTGATGACAAGTGCATGGCGCATTGTGATGACATGGGTTGTGGAGCATTGTGCTCACAAGCGCATGCAGCATTGTGATGACAAGGGTCATGGAGCATTGTGCTGACAAAGGCATGGAGCATGGTGATGACAAGGAACACAGAGCACTGTGATGAAAAGTTCATGGAGCATTGTGGTGAGAAAGGTCACAGAGCCCTGTGTGACGAGGACATGGACCATTGTGATGACAAATGTCATGAAGCCTTGTGATTACTTGAGTCACAGAACATTGAGATGACAGGGGTCTTGGAGCACTGTGATGACAAGGACATGGAGCAATGTGATGAGAAGGCCATGGAGCATTCTGATGACATGCATCATGGAGCTTTGTGATTAAAGGTCATGGAGCATTGTGATTACAGGGGTCTTGGAGCATTGTGATGAAAATGGTATGGATCATTGTGATGGAAATGGCATGGAGCCTTGTCATGACAGGGTTCAAGGAGCATACTGATGACAAGTGTCAGGGAGCATTGTGATGACAAGTGTATTGAGCGTTAGGATGACAAAGTTCATGGAGCACTGTGATGAGAAGACCATGGATAATTGTGATGATGAGCGTCATGGTGCATTGTGATGACAATGGTTATGGAACATTGTGATCACAAGGGTTTGGTGCATTTTGATGACAGAGGTCATGGAGCATATTGATTTCATTGTGATGACAATAGCATGAAGCATTATGATGATAGACATGGTTCATTGTGATGACAGGGTCATGGAGCAATTTGATGAAAAGGGTCATGGAACATTTTGATGACAGTGGTTATGGAACATTGTGATGTCAGGGGTCTTGGAGCACTGTGATGAAAAGGGTGATGGAGCATTCTGATGAGAGAGGATATGGAACATTTTGATGTCAGGGTTCATGGAGCATTGTGATGATATGGCATGTGGCATTGTGATGACAGAGGTCATGGAAAATTGTGATGACAGTGGTGAGGGAGTATTTTGATGACTACTGATGGAACATTGTGATATCAGTGTTGAGAAAGCGTTTTGATGAGAAGTGCATGGAGCATTGTGATGACAAGCTTTATGGAGCATTGTGATGACAAGGTTTATGGAGCATAGTAATGACAAGGCTGTGGAGCATTGTGTTCACAATTGCATGGCGCATTTTGATGACATGGGTCATGGAGCATTGTGCTGAGAAGCGCATGGAGCATTGTGATGACAAGGGTCATGGAGCATTGTGCTGACAAATTCATGGAACATTGTGATGACAACGGTCACAGAGCATTGTGATGAAAAGTTCATGGAGCATTGTGGTGACAATGGTCACAGAGCCTTGTGATGACGAGGATAAGTACCATTGTGATGACAAAGGTCATGAAGCATTGTGATGACTGGTGTCACGGAACATTGTGATGACAAGGGTATGGAGCATTCTGATGACAGGGGAATGGTGCATTGGTCTGATAAGTTTCATTGTTTATTGTGATGACAGTGGGCAAGGCACATTCTGATGAGAAGAGCATGGAGGATTGTGATGAGAAGGTCATGGAGTACTGTGAAGACAGGTGTCTGGGGGCATGTGATGACATATGTCATGGTCCATTGTGATGACAATGGCATGGAGTATTGTGATGCCAAGTGTCATGTAGGAATGTTATGACAAAGTTAATGGAGCATTGTGATAACAGGGGTTTGGAGCATTGTGATGACAAGGGTCATGGAGCATTTTGATGACAAGGGCATGGAGGATTGTGATGACAAGGGCCATTGAGAATTTTGATGACAAGTTCCTGAAGCATTGTGATGAAAAGCACATGGAGCTTGCTATGACAGGGGTCATGGAGCTTTGTGATGACAAGGGCATGGAGCATTGTGATTACAGGGGTCTTGGAGCATTGTGATGACAAGGGCATGGAGCACTGTGATGAAAAGGCCTCGGAGCATTCTGATGGCATGCGTCATGAATCTTTGTGACGACAATGGCATGGAAAATTGTGATTACAGGGGTCTTGGAGGACTGTGATGACAAGGGTCATAGAGCCTTGGATGACAAGGCCGTGGAACATTGTGATGGCAGTTGTCATGGAGCATTGTTATGACAGGGGTAATGGAGCATTGTGATGACAAGGGCATGGAACATTAGTCTGAAAATTTCATGGATTATTGTGATGAGATTCGGCATGGAGCATTGTGATGACTAGGGCACGGAACACTGTGATACATGTGTCATGGGGGATTGTAGTGACAAGGGCATGGAGCATTGTGATGAGAAGAGTATCAAGAATTGTGATGACAAGTGTCATGGAGCATTGTGCTGACAAGGGCATGGAACAATGTGATGAGAGGTTACATGTAGCATTGTGATGAAATGGCATGGAGCATTGTGATGCCAAGTGTCATGGAGCTTTGTGATGACAAAGGTCATGGACCATTTTGATGACACGTCGTGGTCCATTGTGATGAGAAGGTCAGGGAACATTGTGATGACAGGTTCATGGAGCAAATTGATGAAAAGTGTCATGGAATATTTTGATGACAATGGTTATGGAACATTGTGATGTCAGGGGTCATGAAGCATTTTGATGAAAAGGGTCATGGAGCATTCTGATGAAAAGGTGCATGGAGCATTGTGATTACAGGGGTTTGAGAGCATTGTGATGACAAAGGAAAAGAGCATTGTGATGAGAAGGCAATGGAGCATTCTGATGACATGCGTCATGGAGCTTTGTGATGACAAGCACATGGAGCATTGTGGTGACAAAGGTCACAGAGCCTTGTGTGACGAGGGAATGGACCATTTTGATGACAAAGGTCATGAAGCATTGTGATGACTGGAGTCACGGAGCATTGTGATGACAGTGGTCATGGAGCATTGTGATGACAAGGGCATAGTGCATTGTGATGACAGGGACATGGAACATTGGTATGACAAGTTTCATGGATTATTGTGATGACAGTGGGCATGGCGCATAGTGATGACAAGGGCATGGAACATTGTGGTGTCAAGGTCATGGAGTATTGTGAAGAGAGGTGTCAGGGATCATTGTGATGACATATGTCATTGTCCATTTTGATGAAAATGGAATGGAGCATTGTGATACCTAGTGTCATGGAGGATTGTGATGACAAGTGTCATGGAGCATTGTGATGACAAGGGCATGGAGCATTGTGATGACAAGGGCCATTGAGGATTTTGATGACAACGTCGTGAAGCATTGTGATGACAAGCGCATGGAGCTTGCTATGGCAGGTGTCATAGAGCATTCCGATGACAAGTACATGGAGAATTGTGATGACAAGATCATGTAACATTGTGATTAGTAGTGTCATGGAGCATTGTGATGACAAGGACGTGGAGAATTGTGATGACATGGGACATGGAGCATTGTGATGACCAGGGCATGGAGCATTGCGATGGCAAGACCGTGGAGCATTGTGATGAGAAGATCACGGATAATTTTGATGACGAACGTCATGGAGCTCTGTAATGACATGGGGCATGTAGAATAGTGAGTACAGGGGTCTTGGAGCACTGTGATGACAAGGGAATGGAGCATTGTGATGAGAAGGCCATGGAGCATTCTGATGACATGTGTCATGAATCATTGTGACAGCAAGGGCAGGGAGCATTGTGATTACAGTGGTCTTGGAGAACTGTGATGACAAGGGTCATGGAGCCTTGGATGACAAGGCCGTGGAACATTGTGATGGCCTGTGTCTTGGAGCATTTTTATACAGTGGTAATGGAGCATTGTGATGACAAGGACATGGAACATTGGTCTGAAAATTTCATGGATTATTGTGATGAGTTTCGGCATGGAACATTGTGATGACTAGGGCACGGAACACTGTCATACATGTGTCATGGAGGATTGTAATGACAAGGGCATGGAGCATTGTGATGAGAAGGGTATCGAGCATTCTGATGACTAGCGTCAAGGAGCATTGTGCTGACAAGGGCATGGAGCAATGTGAAGAGAGGTTTCATGTAGCATTGTGATGAAATGACATGGAGCATTGTGATGCCAAGTGTCATGGAGCTTTGTGATGACAAAGGTCATGGAGCATTTTGATGACAAGGTCGTGGTGCATTGTGATGAGAAGGGCAGGGAGCATTGTGATGACAGGGTCATGGAGCAAAATTGATGAAAAGTGTCATGGAACATTTTGATGACAGGGGTTATGGAATATTGTGATGTCAGGGGTCATGGAGCATTTTGCTGAAAAGGGTCATGGAGCATTCTGATGAAAAGGTGCATGGAACATTGTGATTACAGGGTTTTTGAAGCATTGTGATGACAAGGGCATGGATCAATGTGATGAGAAGGCAATGGAGCATTCTGAAGACCTGCATCATGGAGCTTTGTGATGACAGGGACATGGAGCATTGTGATTACAGGGTCTTGGAGCATTGTGATGAAAAGGGAATGGATCATTGTCATGAAAAATGCATGGAGCCTTGTCATGACACTGTTCAAGGAGCATACTGATGATATGTGTCAGGGAGCATTGTGATGATAAGTGTATTGAGCATTGTGATGACAAAGGTCATGGAGCATTGTGATGAGAAGACCATGGATAATTGTGAGGACCAGGCTCATGGGGCATTGTGATGACAAGTGTTATGGAACATTGTGATCAGAAGGGTTTGGTGCATTGTGATGACAGAGGTCATTGAGCATTTTGATTTCATTGTGATGACAATAGCATGAAATATTATGGTGATGGGCACGGTGCATTGTGATGACAGGGTTCATGGAGCATTGAGATGAAAAGAGGCATCGAGCATTGTGATTACAGGGTGTTGGGGCATTGTGACGACAAGGGCATGGAGAATTGTGATGTGAATGCCATGGAGCATTCTGATGACATGCGTCATGGAGCTTTGTGATGACAAGTGAATGGAGCATTGTGATTACAGGGGTCTTGGAGCATTGTGATTACAAGGGTCATGGAGGCTTGTGATGACAAGGCCGTTGATCCTTGTGATGGCATTGCTCATGGAGCATTGTTATGACAGGGGTAATGGAGCATTGTGATGACAAGTGCATGGGGCATTGGTCTTAAAATTTTCATGAATTATTGTGATGAGAGTGGGCATGGAGCATTCTGATGACAATGGCACGGAACACTGTGATACATAGATCATGCAGGATTCTAATGTCAATGGCATGGAGCATTGTGATGAGAAGGGCATCGAGCATTGTGATGACAAGCGTCATGGAGATTTGGGATGAAAAGTGCATGGAGGGATGTGATGAGAGTGTTCATGGAGAATTTTGATGACAATGGAATGGAACATTGTGATGCTAGGGTCTTGGACCATTGTGATGATAAAGGTCGTGGAGCATTTTGATGACAAGGGCGTGGTGCATTGTGATGAGAAGGCAATGGAGCATTCTGATGACATGCGTCATGGAGCTTTGTGATGACAAGGACATGGAGGATTGTGATTACAGGTGTCTTGGAGCATTGTGATGAAAAGGGAATGGATCATTGTCATGAAAAATGCATAGAGCCTTGTCATGACAGGGTTCAAGGAGCATACTGATGACAACTGTCAGGGAGCATTGTGATGATAAGTGTATTGAGCATTGTGAGGAGACGTCCATTGATAATTGTGATGACCAGCCTCATAGGGCACTGTGATGACAAGTGTTACGGAACATTGTGATCAGAAGGGTTTGGTGCATTGTGATGACAGAGATCATTGAAGATTTTGATTTCATTGTGATGACAATAGCATGAAATATTATGGTGATGGGCACGGTGCATTGAGATGACAGTGTTCATGGAGCATTGAAATGAAAAGGGGCATGGAGCATTTTGATTATAGGGTTGTTGGAGCATTGTGATGACAAGGGCATGGAGCATTGTGATGAGAAGGCCATGGAGCATTCAGATGACATGTGTCATGGAGCTTTGTGATGACAAGGGCATGCAGCATTGTGATTACAGGGGTCTTGGAGCATTGTGATGACAAGGGTCATCGAGGCTTGTGATAACAAGGCCGTGGAACCTTGTGATGGCAGGGGTCATGGATCATTGTTATGCCAGGGGTAATGGAGCTTTGTGATGACAAAGGTCATGGGGCATTTTGATGACAAGGTTGTGGTGCATTGTGATGAGAAGGGCAGGGAGCATTGTGATGACAGTGTCATTGAGCAATTTGATGAAAAGTGTCATGGAATATTTTGATGACAGGGGTTATGGAACATTGTGATGTCAGGGGTCATGAAGCATTGTGATGAAAGGGATCATGGAGCATTTTGTGACAGGTGTTATGGAACATTGTGATGTCAGGGGTCATGGAGCATTGTGATGATAAGGGCCTGTAGCACTGTGATGACAGTGGTCATGGAACATTGTGATGACAGGGGTGAGGGAGTATTGTGATGACTAGTGATGGAACATTGTGATATATGTGGTGAGAGAGCATTTTGATGAGAAGTGCATGGAGCATTGTGATGAAAAGTTTTATGGAGCATAGCAATGAAAAGGATGTGGAGCATTGGGATGACAAGCGCATGGCACATTGTCATGACATAGGTCTAGGAGCATTGTGCTGACAAAGGCATGGAGCATTGTGATGACTAGGGACAAAGAGCATTGTGATGAAAAGTTCATGGAGCATTGTGGTGACAAAGATTACAGAGCCTTGTGTGAAGAGGGCATGGATCATTGGTCTGACAAGTTTCATGGAATATTGTGATGACAGTGGGCATGGAGCATTGTGATGACAAGGGCATGGAGCATTGTGGTGACAAAGGTCATGAAGCATTGTGATGACTGGATTCACGGAGCATTGTGATGACAATGGCATGGAGCATTGTGATACCAAGTGTCATGGAGGATTGTGATGACAAAGGTAATGGAGCATTTTGATGACAAGGGCTTGGAACATTGTGATGACAAGTGTCATGGAGCATTGTGATGACAAGGGCATGGAGCATTGTGATGACAAGGGCCATTGAGAATTTTGATGACAATGTCGTGAAGCATTGTGATGACAAGCTCAAGGAGCTTGCTATGACAGGGATCATAGAGCATTCCAATGACAAGTGCATGGAGAATTGTGATGACAAGATCATGTAACATTGTGATAAGAAGTGTCATGGAGCATTGTGATGACAAGGACGTGGAGAATTGTGATGACATGGGACATGGAGCATTGTGATGACCAGGGCATGGAGCATTGTGATGGCAAGACCGTGGAGCATTGTGATGAGAAAATCCCTGATAATTGTGATGACGAGCGTCATGGAGCACTGTAATGACAAGGGGCATGGAGCATTGTGAATCCAGGGTTCCTGTAGCATTATGATCACAAGGGAATGGAGCATTTTCTTGAGAAGGCCATGGAGCATTCTGATGACATGCGTCATGAATCATTGTGACGACAAGGGCATGGAGCATTGTGATTACAGAGGTCTTGGAGCACTATGATGACAAGGGTCATGGAGCCTTGGATGACAAGGCCGTGATATATTGTGATGGCAGGGGTCATGGCGCATTGTTATGACAGGGGTAATGGAGCATTGTGATGACAAGTGCATGGAACATTGGTCTGAAAATTTCATGGATTATTGTGATGAGATTCGGCATGGATCATTGTGATGACTAGTGCACGGAACACTTGATACATGTGTCATGGAGGATTGTAATGACAAGGGCATGGAGCATTGTGATGAGAAGAGTATCAAGCATTGTGATGACAAGCGTCATGGAGCATTGTGCCGACAAAGGCATGGAGCATAATGAAGACATGGGTAAAAGAGCATTGTGATGAAATTTTCATGGAGCATTGTGGTGACAAACTTCACAGAGCCTTTTGATGAAGTGGGCATGGACCAGTGTGATGACAAGGTACTGGAGCATTGTGATGAGAGGACCATGGAGCCTTTTGGTGACAATTGTCATGGACCATTCTGATGAAAAGGGGCATGGAGCATTGTGATTACAGGGGTATTGGATCCTTGTGATGACAAGACCGTAGAACATTGTGATGGCAGGGTTCATGGAGCATGGTTATGACATGGGCAATGGAGGATTGTGATGACAAGGGCATCGAGCATTGGTCTGAAAACTTTCATGGATAACTGTGATGAGAGTGGGCATAGAGCATTGTGATGACAAGGGCACGGAACACTGTGATACATGGATCATGGAGGTTTGTAATGACAAGGGCATGGAGCAATGTGATGAGAGGCTTCATGGAGCATTGTGATGACAAGGGCATGGAGCATTGTGATGACAAGGGTCATGGAGCATTTTGAATACAAGATTCCCATATCATTGTGTTGTCAGGGGTCATGGAGCTCTGTGATGACAGTGGTCATGGAGCATTGGGATGACAGTGTCATGGAGCATTGTGATAAGAAGGTCATGGAGCATTGGGCTGAAAATGTTCATGGAGTATTGTGATGACAGGGTAATGGGGCCCTATGATGACAGGGTCCTGGGGCATTGTGATGAGAAAACCATGGAGCCTTGTGATGACAATTCTCTTGGAGGATTCTGATGAAAATGTGCATGGAGCATTGTGATTACAAGGGTCATGAAACATTGTGATGAAAACGGCATGGAGCATTGTGATGCCAAGGGTCATGGAGTTTGTGATGACAAAGTTCATGGAGCATTTTGATGACAAGGTCGTGGTGCCTTGTGATGAGAAGCGCTGGGAGCATTTTGATGACAGTGTCATGGAGCAATTTGATGAAAAGTATCATGGAATATTTTGATGACAGTGGTTATGGAACATTGTGATGTCAGGGGTCATGGAGGATTGTGATGAAAAGTGTCATGGAGCATTTTGATGACAGGGATTATGGAACAATGTGATGTCAGCATTTATGGAGCATTGTGATTATAAGGTCATGTAGCATTGTCATGACACGGATCATGGAATATTGTGATGACAGGTGGGAGAGAGCATTTTAATGAGAAGTGCATGGAGCATTGTGATGACAAGGTTTTTGGAGCACTGTAATGACAAGGATGTGGAGCATTGTGATGACAAGTGCATGGCACATTGTGATGACATGGGTTGTGGAGCATTGTGCTCACAAGCGCATGGAGCATTGTGATGACAAGGGTCATGGAGCATTGTGCTGACAAAGGCATGGAGCATGGTGATGACAAGGATCACAGAGCACTGTGATGAAAAGTTCATGGAGCATTGTGGTGAGAAAGGTCACAGAGCCCTGTGTGACGAAGATATGGACCATTGTGATGACAAATGTCATGAAGCCTTGTGATTACTGGAGGCAGAGAACATTGAGATGACAGGGGTCTTGGAGCACTGTGATGACCAGGGCATGGAGCATTGTAATGAGAAGATCATGGATAATGGTGATGACGAGCGTCCTGGAGCTCTGTAATGACATGGGTCATGTAGAATTGTGATTACAGGGGTCTTGGAGCACTGTGATGACAAGGGAATGGAGCATTGTGATGAGAAGGCCATGGAGCATTCTGATGACATGCGTCATGAATCATTGTGACAGCAAGGGCAGGGAGCATTGTGATTACAGAGGTCTTGGAGCACTGTGATGACAAGGGTCATGGAGCCGTGGATGACAAGGCCGTGGAACATTGTGATGGCATGTGTCTTGGACCATTGTTATGACAGGGGTAATGGAGCATTGTGATGACAAGGACATGGAACATTTTTCTGAAATTTTCATGGATTATTGTGATGAGTTTCGGCATGGAACATTGTGATGACTAGGACACGGAACACTGTCATACATGAGTCATGGAGGATTGTAATGACAAGTGCAAGGAGCATTGTGATGAGAAGACTATCGAGCATTGTGATGACAAGCGTCATGGAGCATTGTGCTGACAAGGGCATGGAGCAATGTGAAGAGAGGTTTCATGTAGCATTGTGATGAAACGGCATGGAGCATTGTGATGCCAAGTGTCATGGAGCTTTGTGATGACAAAGGTCACGGACCATTTTGATGACAAGGTCGTGGTGCATTGTGATGAGAAGGTCAGGGAACATTGTGATGACAGGGTCATGGAGCAAATTGATGAAAAGTGTCATGGAACATTTTGATTACAGGGGTTATGGAACATTGTGATGTCAGGGGTCATGAAGCATTTTGATGAAAAGGGTCATGGAGCATTCTGATGAAAAGGTGCATGGAGCATTGTGATTACAGGGGTTTGGAAGCATTGTGATGACAAAGGCAAGGAGCATTGTGATGAGAAGGCAATGGAGCATTCTGATGACATGCGTCATGGAGCTTTGTGATGACAAGGACATGGAGCATTGTGGTGACAAAGGTCACAGAGCCTTGTTTGACGAGGGAATGGACCATTGTGATGACAAAGGTCATGAAGCATTGTGATGACTGCAGTCACGGAGCATTGTGATGACAGGGGTGATGGAGCATTGTGATGAGAAGGCAATGGAGCATTCTGATGACATGCGTCATGGAGCTTTGTGATGACAAGGACATGGAACATTGTAATTACAGGTGTCTTGGAGCATTGTGATGGAAATGGAATTGATCATTGTGATGAAAAATGCATGGACACTTGTCATGACACTGTTCAAGGAGCATACTGATGATAAGTGTCCGGGAGCATTGTGATGATAAGTGTATTGAGCATTGAGATGACAAATGTCATGGAGCATTGTGATGAGAAGACCATTGATAATTGTGATGACCAGCCTCATGGGGCATTGTGATGACAAGTGTTATGGAACATTGTGATCAGAAGGGTTTGGTGCATTGTGATGACAGAGGTCATTGAGCAGTTTGATTTCATTGTGATGACAATAGCAGGAAATATTATGGTGAGGGGCACGGTGCATTGTGATGACAGGATTCATGGAGCATGAGATGAAAAAGGGCATGGAGCATTGTGATTACAGGGGTGTTGGGGCATTGTGACAATAAGGGCATGGAGCACTGTGATGAGAAAGCCATGGAGCATTCTGATGACATGCGTCATGGAGCTTTGTGTTGACAAATGCATAGAGCATTGTGATTACAGGGGTCTTGGAGCATTGTGATGACAAGGGTCATGGAGCATTGTGCTGACAAAGGCATGGAGCATCGTGATGACAAGGGACAAAGAGCATTGTGATGAAAAGTTCATGGAGCATTGTGGTGACAAAGAGCACAGAGCCTTGTGTGAAGAGGTCATGGATCATTGGTCTGAGAAGTTTCATGGATTATTGTGATGACAGTGGGCATGGAGCATTGTGATGACAAGGGCATGGAGCATTGTGGTGACAAAGGTCACAGAGCATTGTGTGACGAGGGCATGGACCATTGTGATGACAAAGGTCATGAAGCATTGTGATGACTGGCTTCACGGAGCATTGTGATGACAGGCGTCATGGAGCTTTGTGATGACAAGGGCATGGAGCACTGTGATGGCAAGACCGTGGAGCATTGTGATGAGAAGATCACGGATAATTGTGATGACGAGCGACATGGAGCACTGTAATGACAAGGGGTATGGAGCATTGTGATTACAGGGGTCTTGGATCATTGTGATGACAAGGGCATGGAGCATTGTGATGAGAAGGCCATGTAACATTCTGATAACATGCGTCATGAATCTTTTTGACGACAAGGGCATGGAAAATTGTGATTACAGGGGTCTCTGAGCACTGTGATGACAAGGGTCTTTGAGCCTTGGATGACAAGGCCGTGGGACATTGTGATGGCATGGGTTATGGAGCATTGTTATGACAGGGGTAAAGGAGCATTGTGATGACAAGGGCATGGAACATTAGTCTGAAAATTTCATGGATTATTGTGATGAGATTCGGCATGGAGCATTGTGCTGACTAGGGCATGGAACACTGTGATACATGTGTCATGGGAGATTGTAATGAAAAGGGCATGGAGCATTGTGATGAGAAGAGTATCGAGCATTGTGATGACAAGCGTCATTGGTCATTGTGCTGACAAGGGCATGGAGCAATGTGATGAGAGGTTTCATGTAGCATTGTGATGAAATGGCATGGAGCATTGTGATGCCAAGGGTCATGGAGCTTTCTGATGACAAAGGTCATGGAGCATTTTGATGACAATGTCGTGGTGCATTGTGAGGAGAAGGGCCCGGAGCATTGTGATGACAAAGGACATGGAGCATTTTGATGACAATGTCGTGGTGCATTGTGATGAGAAGGGCCCGGAGCATTGTGATGACATGGTCATGAAGCAAATTGATGAAAAGTGTCATGGAACATTTTGATGACAGGGGTTATGGAACATTGTGATGTCAGGGGTCATGGAGCATTTTGATGAAAAGGGTCATGGAGCATTCTGATGAAAAGGTGCATGGAGCATTGTGATTAGAGGGGTTTTGAAGCATTATGATGAAAAGGGCAAGGAGCATTGTGATAAGAAGGCAATGGAGCATTCTAATGACATGCGTCATGGAGATTTGTGATGACAAGGGCATGGAGCATTGTGGTGACAAAGGTCAAAGAGCCATGTGTGACGAAGGCATGGACAATTGTGATGACAAAGGCCATGAAGCATTGTGGTGACTAGAGTCACGGAGCATTGTGATGACAGGGGTCATGGAGCATTGTGATGACAAGGGCATGGAGCATTGTGATGAGTGGGGCATGGAACATTGGTCTGACATTTTCATGGATTATTGTGATGACAGTTGGCATGGCGCATTGTGCTGACAAGGGCATGGAACATTGTGATGACAAGGTCATGGAGTATTGTGAAGAGAGGTGTCAGGGAGCATTGTGATGACATATGTCATTGTCCATTGTGATGACAATGGCATGGAGCATTGTGATACCAAGTGTCATGGACGATTGAGATGACAAAGGTAATGGAACATCTTGATCACAAGGGCTTCGGACATTGTGATGACAATGGTCATGGAGCATTGTGATGACAAGGCCATGGAGCATTGTGATGACAAGGGCCATTGAGAATTTTGATGACAACTTTGTGAAGCATTGTGATGACAAACGCATGGAGCTTGCTATAAGAGGAGTCATAGAGCATTGCAATGACAAGTGCATGGAGAATTGTGATGACAAGATCATGTAACATTGTGATAAGAAGTGTCATGGAGCATTGTGATGACAAAGACGTGGAGAATTGTGATGACATGGGACATGGAGCATTGTGATAAGAGGGGTCATGGAGCATTGTGAATGGAAGGTCATGGAGCATTGGGCTGAAAATGTTCATGGCGTATTGTGATGACAGGGGTCAAGGAGCATTGTGATGACAAGGGAATGGAGAATTGTGATGACAATTTCCTGGAGCAGTGCGATGAGAAAACCATGGAGTCTTGTGATGACAAGTCTCATCGAGCATTCTGATGAATAGGGGCATGGAGCATTGTGATTACAGGGGTCTTGGAGCATTGTGATTACAAGGGCATGGAGCATTGTGATGAGAATTCCATGGAGCATTCTGATGACATGGGTCATGGATCGTTGTGAAGACAAGGGCATGGAGCATTGAGATTAAAGGGGTCTTGGAGCATTGTGATGACAAGGGCCATGGAGCCTTGGATGACAAGGCCGTGGAACATTGTGTTGGCAGGGGTCATGGAGCATTGTTATGACAGGGGTAATGGAGCATTTTGATGACAAGTGCATGGTACATTGTTCTGAAAATTTCATGGATTTTTGTGATGAGATTCGGCATGGAGCATTGTGATGACTAGGGCACAGAACACTGTGATACATGTGTCATGGAGCATTGTAATGACAAGGGCATGGAGCATTGTGATTAGAAGAGTATCGAGCTTTGTGATGACAAGTGTCATGGAGCATTGTGCTGACAAGGGCATGGAGCAATGTGATGAGAGGTTTCATGTAGCATTGAGATGAAATGGAATGGAGCATTGTGATGCCAAGTGTCATGGAGCTTTGTGATGACAAAGGTCATGGAGCATTTTGATGACAAGGTTGTGGTGCATTGTGATGAGAAAGGCAGGGAGCATTGTGATGATAGGGTCATGGAGCAAATTGATGAAAAGTGTCATGGAATATTTTGATGATATTGGTTATGAAACATTGCGATGTCAGGGGTCATGGAGCATTTTGATGAAAAGGGTCATGGAGCATTCTGATGAAAAGGTGCATGGAGCATTGTGATTACAGGGGTTTTGAAGCATTGTGATGACAAGGGCATGGAGCATTGTGATGAGAAGGCAATGGAGCATTCTGATGACATGCGTCATGGAGCTTTGTGATGACAAGCACATGGAGCATTGTGATTACAGGGGTCTTGGAGCACTGTGATGAAAATTCCATGGATCATTGTGATGACCAGCGTCATGGGACATTGTGATGAAAAGTGTTATGGAACATTTTGATCAGATGGGTTTGGTGCATTGTGATGACTGAGGTCATTGAGCATTTTGATTTCATTGTGATGACAATAGCATGAAATATTATGGTGATGGGCACGGTGCATTGTGATGACAGGGTTCATGGTGCATTGAGATTAAAAGGGGCATGGAGCATTGTGATGATATGTGTCATGGAGCATTGTGCTGACAAGCGCATGGAGCATTTTGATGACAAGTGTAATGGAGCATTATGCTGACAAAGGCATGGAGCATTGTGATGACAAGGGACACAGAACATTGTGATGAAAATTTCATGGAGCATTGTGGTGACAAAGATCACAGAGCCTTGTGTGATGAGGGCCTGGACCATTGTGCGGACAAATGTCATGAATCATTCTGATGACTGGAGTCACGGTGCATTGTGATGACAGGGGTCATGGAGGATTGTGATGAACAGGGCATGGAGCAATGTGATGACAGTGGCATGGAACATTGGTCTGACAAGTTTCATGGATTATTGTGATGACAGTGGGCATGGAGCATTGAGATGACAAGGGCATGGAGCATTGTGGTGACAAAGGTCACAGAGCCTTGTGTGATGATGGCATGGACCATTGTGAGGACAAATGTCATGAATCATTGTGATGACTGGAGTCACGGAGCATTGTGATGACAGGGGTCATGGAGCATTGTGATGACAAGGGCATGGAGCATTGTGATGACAGGGGCATGGAACATTGGTCTGTCAAGTTTCATGGATTATTGTGATTACAGTGGGCATGGCGCATTGTGATGACAAGGGCATGTAACATTGTGATGACAAGGTCATGGAGTATTGTGAAGACAGGTGTCAGGGAGCATTGTGATGACATATGTAATTGTCCATTGTGATGACAATGGCATGGAGCATTGTGATACCAAGTGTCATGGAGGATTGTGATGGCAAAGGTAATGGAGCGTTTTGATGACAAGGGCTTGGAACATTGCGATGACAAGGGTCATGGACCATTGTGATGACAAGGGCATGGAGCATTCTGATGAAAAGGTGCATGGAGCATTGAGATTACAGGCGATTTGAAGCAATGTGATTACAGGGGAAAGGAGCATTGTGATGAGAAGGCAATGGAGCATTCTGATGACATGCATCATGGAGCTTTGTGATGACAAGGACATGGATCATTGTGATTACAGGGGTGCTGGAGAAAGGTGATGACAAGGGCATGGAGCATTGTGATGACAAGGGACAGAGAGCATTGTGATGAAAATTTCATGGAGCATTGTGGTGACAAACATCACAGAGCCTTGTGTGAGGAGGGCATGTACCATTGTGAGGACAAAGGTCATGAATCTTTGTGATGACTGGAGTCACGGTGCATTGTGATGACAGGGGTCATGGAGGATTGAGATGACAAGGGCATGGAGCAATGTGATGAGAGGGGCATGGAACATTGGTCTGACAAGTTTCTTGGATTATTGTGATGACAGTGGGCAAGGAGCATTGAGATGACAAGGGCATGGAGCACTGTGATGACAAGGGCATGGAACATTGTGATGACAAGGTCATGGAGTATTGTGAAGACAGGTGTGAGGGAGCATTGTGATGACATATGTCATTGTCCATTGTGATGACAATGGCATGGAGCATTGTGATACCAAGTGTCATGGAGTATTGTGACGACAAAGGTAATGGAGCATTTTGATGACAATTGCTTGGGGCATTGTGATGACAAGTGTTATGGAGCATTGTGATGACAAGGGCATGGAGCATTGTCATGACAAGGGCCATTGAGTATTTTGATGACAACGTCGTGAAGCATTGTGATGACAAGCGCATGGAGCTTGCTATGACAGTGGTCATAGAGCATTGCGATGACAAGTGCATGGAGATTTGTGATGACAAGATCATGTAACATTGTGATAAGAAGTGTCATATAGCATTGTGATGACAAGGACGTGGAGAATTTTGATGACATGGGACATGGGGCATTGTGATGACCAGGGCATGGAGCATTGTGATGGCAAGACCGTGGAGCATTGTACTGAGAAGATCACGGATAATTGTGATGACGAGCGTAATGGAGCACTGTAATGACAAGGGGCATGGAGCATTGTGATTACAGGGGTCTTGGATCACTGTGATGACAAGGGAATGGAGCATTGTGATCAGAAGGCCACGGAGCATTCTGATGACATGCGTCATGAATCATTGTGATGACAATGGCATGGAGCATTGTGATTACAGAGGTCTTGGAGCACTGTGATGACAAGGGTCATGGAGCCTTGGATGACAAGGCTGTGGAACATTGTGATGGCAGGGGTCATGGAGCATTGTCATGACACGGGTAATGGAGCATTGTGATGACAAGGGCATGGAACATTAGTCTGAAAATTTCATGGATTATTGTGATGAGATTCGGCATGGAGCATTGTGACGACTAGGGTACGGAACAGTGTGATACATGTGTCAGGGGGGATTATAATTAGAAGAGCATGGAGCATTGTGATGAGATAGGTCATGAAGAATTGTGATGATTCGTGTCATGGGGCATTGTGATGAAAGGGGTCATGGAGCCTTGTGATGACAAGGGCATGGAGCAATGTGATGACAGGGGCATGGAAGATTGGTCTGACAAGTTTCATGGATTATTGTGATGACAGTGGGCATGGAGCATTGTGATGACAAGGGCATGGATCATTGTGGTGACAAAGGCATGGAGCATTTTGATGACAAGGGACACAGAGCATTGTGATGAAATATTCATGGAGCATTGTGGTGAAAAAGATCACAGAGCTTTGTGTGAAGAGGACATGGACACTGTGATGACAAAGGTCATGAATCATTGTGATGACAGGAAACACGGAGCATTGTGATGACAGGCGTCATGGAGCATTGCTCTGACAAGATTAATGGATTATTGTGATGAGAGTGGGCATGGCGCATTGTGATGACAAGGGCATGGAACATGGTGATGACAAGGTCATGGATTATTGTGAAGACAGGTGTCAGGGAGCATTGTGATGACATATGTCATTGTCCATTGTGATGACAAAGACATGGAGCATTGTGATACCAAGTGTCATGGAGGATTGTGATGACAAAGGTAATGGAGCATTTTGATGACAAGGGCTTGGAACATTGTGATGACAAGGGTCATGGAGCATTGTGATGACAAGGGCATGGAGCGTTGTGATTTCAAGGGCCATTGAAAATTTTGATGACAAAGTAATGAAGCATTGTGATGACAAGCGCATGGAACATTGGTCTGAAAATTTCATGGATTATTGTGATGAGATTCGGCATGGAACATTGTGATGACTAGGGCACGGATCACTGAGATACATGTGTCATGGAGGATTGTAATGACAGTGGCATGGAGCATTGTGATGAGAAGAGTATCGAGCATTGTGATGACAAGCGTCATGGAGCATTGTGGTGACAAGGGCATGAAGCAATGTGATGAGAGGTTTCATGTAGGATTGTGATGAATTAGCATGGAGCATTGTGATGCCAAGGGTCATGGAGCTTTGTGATGACAAACGTCATGGAGCATTTTGATGACAAGGTCTTGGTGCATTGTGATGTGAAGGGCATGGAGCATTGGGATGACAGGGTCATGGAGCAAATTGATGAAAAGTGTCATGGAACATTTTGATGACAGGGGTTATGGAACATTGTGATGTCAGGGGTCATGGAGCATTGTGATGAAAAGGGCATGTAGCACTGTGATGACAGTGGTCATGGAATATTGTGATGACAGGGGTGAGCGAGTATTGTGATGACTAGTGATGGAACATTGTGATATATGAGGTGAGAGAGCATTTTGATGAGAAGTTCATGGAGCATTGTGATGACAAGTTTTAAGGAGCATAGGGATGAAAAGGATGTGGAGCATTGTGCTTACAAGCGCATGGAGCATTTTGATGACAAGTGTCATGGAGCATTGTGCTGCAAAGGCGTGGAGCATTGTGATGACAAGGGACACAGAGCACTGTGATGAAAATTTCATGGAGCATTGTTGTGACCAAGATCACAGAGCCTTGTGTGACGAGGGCATGGACAATTGTGATGAGAAATATCATGAAGCATTGTGAAGACTGGAGTCAAGGAGCACTGTGATGATATGTGTCATGGATCATTGTAATGACAAGGGCATGGAGCAATGTGTTGACAGGGTCATGGAACATTGGGCTGAAAAGTTACTTGGATTATTGTGATGACAGTGGGCATGGAGCATTGAGATGACAAGGGCATGGAGCATTGTGGTGACAAAGGTCACAGAACCTTGTGTGACGAGGGCATGGACCATTGTGAGGACAAAGGTCATGAAGCATTGTGATGACTGGAGTCACGGAGCATTGTGATGACAGGGGTCATAGAGCATTGTGATGACAAGGGCATGGAGCATTGTGATGACAGGTGCATGGAACATTGGTCTGACATGTTTCATGGATTATTGTGATGACAGTGGGCATGGCGCATTGTGAGGACAAGGGCATGGAACATTGTGATGACAAGGTCATGGAGTATTGTGAAGACAGGTGTCAGGGAGCATTGTGATGACATATGTCATTGTCCACTGTGATGACAATGGCATGGAGCATTGTGATACCAAGTGTCATGGAGGATTGTGATGGCAAAGGTAATGGAGCATTTTGATGACAAGGGCTTGGAACATTGCGATGACAAGGGTCATGGAGCATTGTCATGACAAGGGCATGGAGCATTATGATGAAAAGTTGCATGGAGCATTGAGATTACAAGGGTTTTGAAGCAATGTGATTACAAGGGCATGGAGCATTGTGATGAGAAGGCAATGGAGCATTCTGATGACATGCGTCATGGAGTTTTGTGAAGAAAACGACATGGAGCATTGTTGTAACAGGCGTCTTGGAGCATTGTGATGAAAAGGGAATGGATCATTGTGATGAAAAAGGCATGGGGCCTTGTCATGACAGTGTTCTAGGAGCATACTGATGACAAGTGTCAGCGAGCATTGTGATGCCAAGTGTATTGAGCATTGTGGTGACAAAGGTCATGGAGCATTGTGATGAGATCACCTTGCATAATTGTGATGACGAGCGTCATGGGGAATGTGATGACAATTGTTATGGAACATTGTGATGAGAAGGGTTTGGAGCATTGTGATGACAGAGGACATGGAGCATTTTGATTTCATTTTGGTGGCAACAGCATGAATCATTATGATGATGGGCATGGTGCATTGTGATGACAGTGTTCATGGAGCATTAAGATGAAAAGTGGCATGGAGAATTGTGATAACAGAGGTTTTGGAGCATTGTGATGACAATGGTCATGGAGCCTTGTGATGACAAGGCCGTGGAACATTGTGATGGCCGGGGTCATGGAGCATTGTTATGACAGGTGTAATGGAGCATTGTGATGACAAGGGCATAGAGCAATGTGATGAGAGATTTCATTGAGCATTGTGATGACAATGGCATGGAGCATTGTGATGCCAAGTGTCATAGAGGATTGTGATGACAAAAGCAATGGAGCATTGTGATGAGAAGACCATAGAACCTTGTGATGACAAGTGTCATGGAGCATTCTGATGAAAAGGGGCATGGAGCATTGTGATTACAGGAGCCTTGGAGCTTTGTGATGACAAGGGCATGGAGCATTGTGCTGAGAAAGACATGGAGCATGCTGGTGACATGCGTCATGAAGCTTTGTGATGACAAGGGCATGGAGCATTGTTATTACAGGGGTTTGGAGCATTGTGATGAAAAGTCTATGGATCACTGTGATGAAAAACGCATGGAGCCTTGTCATGACAGGGTTCAAGGTGCATACTCATGACAAATGTCAAGGAGCATTGTGATGACAAAGGTCATGGAGCATTGTGATCACAATGGTTCGGAGCATTGTGATGACAGAGGTCATGGAGCATTTTGATTTCATTTTGATGACAATAGCATGAAGCTTTATGATGATGGGCATTGTGCATTGTGATGACAGTGTTCATGGAGAATTGAGGTGAAAAGGGGCATGGAGCCTTGTAATTACAGGGGTCATGGAGCATTGTTATGACAAGGGTCATGGAGACTTGTGATGACAACGCCATGCAATATTGTGATGGCAGGGGTCATGGAGCATTGTTATGACAGGTGTAATGGAGCATTGTGATGACAAGGGCATGGAGCATTGGTTTGAAATGTTTCATGGATTATTGTGACGAGAGTGGGCATGCAGCATTGTGATGACAAGGTCACAGAACACGGTGATTCATGGGTCATGGAGGATTGTAATGACAAGGGCATGGATCATTGTGATGAGAAAGGCATTGAGCATTGTGATGACAAGCGTCATAGAGCTTTGTGATGACAAGGGCAAGGAGCAATGTGATGATAGGTTTCATGGAGCATTGTGAAGACAATGGCATGGAGCATTGTGATGCCAAGGGTCATGGAGCTTTGTGATGACAAAGGTCATGGAGCATTTTGATGACAAGAGCTTTGTGCATTGTGATGAGAAGGGCAGGGAGCATTGTGATGACAAAGTCATGGAGCAATTTGTTGAAAAGTGTCCGGGAACATTTTGATGACAGGTCTTATGGAACATTGTGATGTCGGTGGTCGTGGAGCATTGTGATGATAAGAGCATGTAGCATTTTGATGACAGTGGTCATGGAACATTGTGATGAAAGGGGTGAGGGAGTATTGTGATGACTAGTGATGGAACAGTGTGATATCAGTGGTGAGAGAACATTTAGATGAGAAGTGCATGGAGCATTTTGATGACAAGTTTTCTGGAGCATTGTGATGACAAGTTTGTGGAGCATTGTGATGAGAATTGCATGGCATATTGTGATGACATGTGTCTTGGAGCGTTGTGCTGACAAGCGCATGGAGCATTGTGATGACAAGGTCATGGAGCACTGTGCTGACAAAGGCATGGAGCATTGTGATGATAAGTGTTACAGAGAATTGTGATGACGAGGGAATGGACCATTGTGATGACAAAGGTCATAAAGCATTGTTATGACTGGATTCATGGAGCATTATGATGTGAGGTTTCATGGAGCATTGTGATTACAAGGGCATGGAGCATTGTGATGACAGGGGCATGGAGAATTGGTCTGAAAAGTTTCATGGATTATTGCTATGAGGGTGGGCATGGCACATTGTGATAACAAAGGAATGGAACATTGTTATGACAAGGTCATGTAGTATTGTGAAGACAGGTGTCAGGAAGCATTGTGATGACATATGTCATGGTGCATTGTGATGACAATGGCGTGAAGAATTATGATGATGGGCATGATGCATTGTGATGACAGGGTTCTTGGAGCATTGTGATTACAGGGGTCTTGGAGCATTGTGATGAAAAGGACATGGAGCAATGCGATGAGAAGGCCATGGAGCATTCTGATGACATGTGTCATTGAGCTTTGTGATGACATGGGCATGGAGCATTGTGACTACAGGGTCTTGGAGCATTGTGATGACAAGTGTCATGGAGCATTGTGATGACACGGCTGTAGAACATTGTGATGGCAGGGGTCATGGAGCATTGCTATGACAGCGGTAATGGTGCTTTGTGATGAGAAGGGTATTGAGCATTGGTCTGAAAAGTTTCATGGATTATTGTGATGAGAGTTGGCATGAGGAATTGTGATGACAAGGTCACGGAACACTGTGATACATTGGTCATGGAGGATTGTAATGAAATGGGCTTGGAGCATTGTGATGAGAAAGGCATCGAGCATTGTGATGACAAGAGTCATGGAGCTTTGTGATGACAAGGGCATGGATCAATGTGATGAGAGGGTTCATGGAGCACTGTGATGACAATGACATGGAGCATTGTGATGCCAAGGCTCATCGAGCTTTGAGATGACAAATGTCATGGAGTATTTTTATGACAAGGGCGTTGTGCATTGTGATGAGAAGGGCAGGGAGCATTGTGATGACAGGGTCATGGAGCAATTTGATGAAAGGGTCATGGAACATTTTGATGACGGGTGTTATGGCACATTGTGATATCAGGCGTCATGGCGCATTGTGATGATAAGTGCATGTAGCATTGTGATGACGGGGTCCTGGAACTTTGTGATGACAGGGGTGAGCGAGTATTGTGATGACTAGTGATGTAACATTGTTATATAAGTGGCGAGAGAGCATTTTGATGAGAAGTGCATGGAGCATTGTGATGAAAATGTTTATGGAGCATTGTGATAACAAGGTTGTGGACTATTGTGATGAAAAGCATGTGGCACATTGTTTTGACAAGGGTCATGGAGTATTGTGCGGACAAAGGCAAGGAGCATTGCGATGACAAGGGTCACAGAGCATTGTGATGACGCGGGCATGGACTACTGTGTTGACTAAGGTCTTGAAGCATTGTAATGACTGGAGTCACGGAGCATTGTGATGACAAGGGCATGGAGCATTGTGATGACAGGGGCATGGAGCATTGGTCTGACAAGTTTCATGGATTATTGTGATGAGAGTGGGCATGGCGGATTGTGATGACAAGGGCATGGAACATTGTGATGACAAGGTCATGGAGTATTGTGAAGACAGGTGTCAGGGAGCATGTGATGACATATGTCATGGTCCATTGCGATGACAATGGCATGGAGCATTGTGATGCCAAGTTTCATGGAGGATTGTGATGAGAAAGATAATGGGGCATTATGATGATTAGGACTTGGAATATTATGATGACAAGGGCCATTGAGAATTTTGATGAAAATTTCCTGAAACATTGTGATGACAAGGTCCTGGATCATTGTGCTGAGAAGACCATGGACCCTTGTGATGACGAGTCTCATGGAGCATACTGATGAAAAGGGGCATGGAGCATTGTGATTACAGGGGTCTTGGAACATTGTAATGACAAGGGCATGGAGCATTGTGATGAGAAGGCCAAGGAGCAATCTGCTGACATGCGTCATGGAGCTTTGTGGTGACAAGGGTATGGAGCATTGTGAATACAGTGTTTTTGGAGCATTGTGATGACAAGGGCATGGAGAAATGTGATGAGAAAGCCGAGGAGCATTCTGATGACATGTGTCATAGAGCTTTGTGATGACAAGGGCATGGAGCATTGTGATTACAGGGGTCTGGGAGCATTGTGATGACAAGGGTCATGGAACATTTTGATGACAAGGCCGTGCAATATTGTGATGGCAGGGGTCATGGAGCATTGTTATGACAAGTGTAATGGAGCATTGTGATGACAAGGGCATGGAGAATTGGTCTGAAAATTTTCATGGATTATTGTGATGAGAGTGGGCATGGAGCATTGTGATGACAAGGGCAAGGAACACTGTGTTACATGGGTCATGGAAGATTGTAATGACAAGGGCCAGGAGCATTGTGATGAGAAGGGCATCGAGCATTGTGATGACAAGCGTCATGGAATTTGTGATGACAAGGACATGGAACAATATGATGAGAGGGTTCATGGAGCATTGTGATGACAATGGTATGTAGCATTGTGATGCCAAGTGAAATGGGGATGCGGAATGACAAAGGTCATGAGGCATTTTGATGACAAGGGCGTGTTGCTTTATGTTGTGAAGGGAAGGGAGCATTGTGATGAAAGGGACATGGAGCAATTTAATGAAAAGTGTCATGGAACATTGTGATGACAGGGGTTATGGAACATTGTGATGTCAGGGGTCATGGAGCATTTTGATGAAAGGGGTCATGCAGCATTGTGCTGACAAAGGCATGGAGCTTTGTGATGACAAGGGTCACAGAGCATTGTGATAAAAATTTCATGGAGCATTGTGGTGACAAAGGTCATTGAGCAGTTTGATTTCATTTTGATGACAATAGCATGAAATATTATGGTGATGTACACGGTGCATTGTGATGACAGGGTTCATGGAGCATTGAGATTAATAGGGGCATGGAGCATTGTGATTACAGGGCTGTTGGAGCATTGTGATGACAAGGGCATGGAGCATTGTGATGAGAAGGCCATGGAGCATTCAGATGACAGGCGTCATGGAGCTTTGTGATGACAAGGGCATTTAGCATTGTGATTACATGGGTCTTGGAGCATTGTGAGGACAAGGGTCATGGAGGCTTGTGATTACAAGGCTGCGGAACCTTGTGATGGCAGGGGTCATGGATCATTGTTATGACAGGGTTAATGGAGTTTGTGATGACAAAGGTCATGGGGCATTTTGATGACAAGGGTTTGGTGCATTGTCATGAGAAGGGCAGGGAGCATTGTGATGAAAGCATCATGGAGCAATTTGATGAAAAAGGTCATGGAATATTTTGATGACAGGGGTTATGGAACATTGTGATGTCAGGGGTCATGGAGCAATGTGATGATAAGGGCATGTAGCACTATGATGACAGGGGTCATGGAACATTGTGATGACAGCGGTGAAGGTGTATTGTGATTACTGGTGATGGAACATTGTGATATATGTGTTGAGAGAACATTTTGATGAGAAGTGCATGGAGCATTGTGATGACAAATTTTTTGGAGCATAGCAATGAAAAGGATGTGGAGCATTGTGATGACAAGCACATAGCGCATTGTGATGACATGGGTCAGGGAGCATTGTGCTGACAAAGGCATGGAGCATTGTGATGACAAGGGACAAAGAGCATTGTGATGAAAAGTTCATGGAGCATTATGCTGACAAAGATCACCGAGCCTTGTGTGAAGAGGGCAAGGATCATTGGTCGGACATGTTTCATGGATTATTTTGATGACAGTGGGCATGGAGCATTGTGATGACAAGGGCATGGAGCATGGAGGTGACAAAGGTCACATAGCCTTGTGTGACGAGGGCATGGACCATTGTGATGACAAATGTCATGAAGCATTGTGATGACTGGAGTCAGGGAGCATTGTGATGACATATGTCATTGTCCATTGTGATGACAATGGCATGGAGCATTGTCATACAAAGTGTCATGGAGGATTGTGATGACAAAGGTAATGGAGCATTTTGATGACAAGGGCTTGGAACATTGTGATGACAAGGGTCAAGGAGCATTGAAATGACAAGTGCCATTGAGAATTTTGATGACAACGTCGTGAAGCATTGTGATGACAAGCGCATTGAGCTTGCTATGACAGGGGTCATAGAGCATTGCGATGACAAGTGCATGCAGAATTGTGATGAAAAGATCTTGTAACATTGTGATGAGAAGTATCATGGAGCATTGTGATGAGAAGGTCATGGAGCATTGGCCTGAAAATATTCATGGAGTATTGTGATGACTGTGGGCAAGGAGCATTGTGAGGACAAGGGAATGGAGCATTGTGATGACAAGGTCCTGGAGCAGTCTGATGAGAAGACCATGGAGCCTTTTGATGACACGTCTCATGTAGCATTATGATGAATAGGGGCATGGAGCATTCTGATTACAGGGGTTTTGGAGCATTGTGATGACAAGGGAATGGAGCATTGTGATGAGAAGGCCATGGAGCATTCTGATGACATGTGTCATGGATCTTTGTGATAACAAGGGCACGGAGCATTGTGATTACAGGGGTCTTGGAGCATTGTGATGACAAGGGTCATGGAGCCTTGGATGCCAAGGCGGTGGAACATTGTGATGGTAGGGATCATGGAGCATTGTTATGACAGGGGTAATGGAGCATTGTGATGACAAGGGCATGGAACATTAGTCTGAAAATTTCATGGACTATTGTGATGAGATTCGGCATGGAGCATTGTGATGACTAGGGCACGGAACACTGTGATACCTGTGTCATGGGGGATTGTAGTGACAAGGGCATGGAGCATTGTGATGAGAAGAGTATTGAGCATTGTGATGACAAGCGTCATGGAGCATTGTGCTAACAAGGGCATGGAGCAATGTGATGAGAAGTTTCATGTAGCATTGTGATGAAATGGCATGGAGCATTGTGATGCCCAGGGTCATGGAGCTTTGTGATGACAAAGGTCATGGAGCATTTTGATGACAAGGTCGTGGTGCATTGTGATGAGAAGGGCAGGGAGAATTGTAATGACAAGGTCATGGAGCAAATTGATGAAAAGTGTCATGGATCATTTTGATGACACGTGTTATGGAACACTGTGATGTCATGGGTCATGGAGCATTTTGATGAAAAGGGCCATGGAGCATTCTGATGAAAAGGTGCATGGAGCATTGTGATTACAGGGGTCTGAAGCATTGTGATGACAAGGGAAAGGAGCATTGTGATGAGAAAGCACTGGAGCATTGTGATGACATGCGTCATGGAGCTTTGTGATGACAAGGTCATGGAGCATTGTGGTGACAAAGGTCACAGAGCCTTGTGTGACGAGGCCATGGAACATTGTGATGACAAAGGTCATGAAGCATTGTGATGACTGGAGTCACGGAGCATTGTGATGAACGGGGTCATGGAGCATTGTGATGAAAAGGGCATTGAACATTGTGATGACAGGGGCATGGAACATTGGTCTGACATGTTTCATGGATTATTGTGATGACAGTGGGCATGGTGCATTGTGATGACAAGGGCATGGAACATTGTGATGACAAGGTCATGGAGTATTGTGAAGACAGGTGTCAGGGAGCATTGTGATGACATATGTCACTGTCCATTGTGATGACAATGGCATGGAGCATTGTGATACCAATTCTCATGGAGGATTGTGATGACAAAGGTAATGGAGCATTTTGATGACAAGGGCTTGGAACATTGTGATGACAAGGGTCATGGAGCATTGTGATTACAAGGGCATGGAGCATTGTGATGAAAAGGGCCATTGAGAATTTCGATGACAATGTCGTGAAGCATTGTGATGACAAGCTCATGGAGCTTGCGATGACAGGGATCATAGAGCATTCCGATGACAACTGCATGGAGAATTGTGATGACAAGATCATGTAACATTGTGATAAGAAGTGTCATGGAGCATTGTGATGACAAGGACGTGGAGAATTGTGATGACATGGGACATGGAGCATTGTGATGACCAGGGCATGGAGCATTGTGTTGGCAAGACCTTGGATCATTGTGATGAGAAGATCACGGATAATTGTGATGACGAGCGTCATGGAGCACTGTAATGACAAAGGGCATGGAGCATTGTGAATCCAGGGTTCCTGGAGCATTGTGATGACAAGGGAATGGAGCATTTTCATGAGAAGGCCATGGAGCATTCTGATGACATGCGTCATGAATCATTGTGACGACAAGGGCATGGAGCATTGTGATTACAGAGGTCTTGGAGCAGTATGATGACAAGGGTCATGGAGCTTTGGATGACAAGGCCGTGGAACATTGTGATGGCAGGGGTCATGGAGCATTGTTATGACAGGGGTAATGGAGCATTGTCATGACAAGTGCATGGAATATTGGTCTGAAAATTTCATTGATTATTGTGATGAGATTCGGCATGGAGCATTGTGATGAATAGGGCACGGAACACTTGATACATGTGTCATGGAGGATTGTAATGACAAGGGCATGGAGCATTGTGATGAGAAGAGTATCGAGCATTGTGATGACAAGTGTCATGGGGCATTGTGCTGACAAAGGCATGGAGCATAGTGAGGACATGGGTAAAAGAGCATTGTGATGAAATTTTCATGGAGCATTGTGGTGACAAATTTCACAGAGCCTTTTGATGAAGTGGGCATGGACCAGTGTGATGACAAGGTACTGGAACATTGTGATGAGAGGGCCATGGAGCCTTTTGGTGATAATTCTCATGGAGCATTCTGATGAAAAGGGGCATGGAGCATTGTGATTACAGGGGTATTGGATCCTCCTGATGACAAGACCATAGAACATTGTGATGGCAGGTTTCATGGAGCATGGTTATGACATGGGCAATGGAGGATTGTGATGACAAGGGTATCGAGCATTGGTCTGAAAACTTTCATGGATTACTGTGATGAGAGTGGGCATAGAGCCTTGTGATGACAAGGGCACGGAACACTGTGATACATGGATCATGGAGGTTTGTAATGACAAGGGCATGGAGCAATGTGATGAGAGGCTTCATGGAGCATTGTGATGAAAAGGGCATGGAGAATTGTGATGACAAGGGTCATGGAGCATTTTGAATACAAGATTCCCATATCATTGTGTTGTCAGGGGTCATGGAGCTCTGTGATGACAGTGGTCATGGAGCATTGTGATGCCAGGGTCATGGAGCATTGTGATAAGAAGGTCATGGAGCATTGGGCTGAAAATGTTCATGGAGTATTGTGATGACAGGGTAATGGGGCATTGTGATGACAAGGTCCTAGGGCATTGTGATGAGAAAATCATGGATCCTTGTTGATGAAAAGTCTCATGGAGCATTCTGATGAAAAGGTGCATGGAGCATTGTGATTACAGGGGTCATGAAGCATTGTGATGAAAATGGCATGGAGCATTGTGATGCCAAAGGCATGGAGAACTGTGATGAAAATATCATGTAACATTGTGATAAGAAGTGTCAAGGAGCATTGTGATGACAAGGACTTGGAGAATTGTGATGACATTGGACATGGAGCATTGTGATGACCAGGGCATGGAGCATTGTGATGTCAAGACCGTGGAGCATTGTGATGAAAAGATCACGGATAATTATGATGACGAGCGTCATGGAGCACTGTAATGACAAGGGGCATGGAGCATTGTGATTACAGGTTTCTTGGAGCATTGTGATGACAAGGGCATAGAGAATTGTGATGAGAAGGCCTCGGAGCATTCTGATGACATGCGTCATGAATCTTTGTGATGACAAGGGCATGGAAAATTGTGATTACAGGGGTCTTGGAGCACTGTGATGACAAGGGTCATGGAGCCTTGGATGACAAGGCCGTGGAACATTGTGATGACAGGTGTCATGGAGCATTGTTCTGACAGGGGTAACGGAGCATTGTGATGACAAGGGCATGGAACATTAGTCTGAAAATTTCATGGATTATTGTGATGAGATTCGGCATGGAGCATTGTGATGACTAGTGTACGGAACACTGTGATACATGTGTCATGGGGGATTGTAATGACAAGGGCATGGAGCATTGTGATAAGAAGAGTATCGAGCATTGTGATGGCAAGCGTCATGGAGCATTGTGCTGACAAGGGCATGGAGCAATGTGATGAGAGGTTTCATGTAGCATTGTGATGAAATGGCATGGAGCATTGTGATGCCAACGGTCATGGAGCTTTGTGATGACAAAGGTCATGGAGCATTTTGATGACAAGGTCGTGGTGCATTGTGATGAGGAGGTCAGGGAACATTGTGATGACAGGGTCATGGAGCAAATTGATGAAAAGCATCATGGAACATTTTGATTACAGGGGTTATGGAACATTGTGATGTCAGGGGTCATGGAGCATTTTGATGAAAAGTGTCATGGAGCATTCTGATGAAAAGGTGCATGGAGCATTGTGATTACAGGTGTTTTGAAGCATTGTGATGACAAGGGCAAGGAGCATTGTGATGAGAAGGCAATGGAGCATTCTGATGACATGCGTCATTGAGCATTGTGATGACAAGGACATGGAGCATTGTGGTGACAAAGGTCACAGAGCCTTGTGTGACGAGTGATTGGACCATTGGGATGACAAAGGTCATGAAGCATTGTGATGACTGTAGTCACGGAGCATTGTGATGACAGGGGTCATGGAGCATTGTGATGACAAGTGCATGGTGCATTGTGATGACAGGGGCATGGAACAGTGGTCTGACAAATTTCATTGATTTTTGTGATGACAGTGGGCATGGCGCATAGTGACGACAAGGGCATGGAACATTGTGATTACAAGGTCATGGAGTATTGTGAAGACATGTATCAGGGAGCACTGTGATGACATATGTCATTGTCCATTGTGATGACTATGGCATGGAGCTTTGTGATAACAAGTGTCATGGAGGATTGTGATGACAAAGGTAATGGAGCATTTTGATGACAAGGGCTCGGGACACTGTGATGAAAATGGTCATGGAGCATTGTGATGACAAGTGCATGGAGAATTGTGATGAGAAAGGCCATTGAGAATTTTGATGACAACTTCGTGAAGCATTGTGATAACAAGCGCAAGGAACATGCTATGACAGGGGTCATAGAGCATTGCAATGACAAGTGCATGGAGAATAGTAATGACAAGATAATGTAACATTGTGATAAGAAGTGTCATGGAGCATTGTGATGACAAGGACGTGGAGAATTGTGATGACATGGGACATGGAGCATTGTGATGATGAGGGCATGGAGCATTGTGATGGCAAGACAGTGGAGCAATGTGATGAGAAGATCACGGATAATTGTGATGACGAGCTTCATGGAGGACTGTAATTACAAGGGGCATGGAGCATTGTGATTACAGGGGTCTTGAAGCATTGTGATGACAAGGGAATGGAGCATTTTGATGAGAAGGCCATGGAGCATTCTGATGACATGCGTCATGAATCAGTGTGACGACAATGCCATGGATCATTGTGATTACAGACGTCTTGGAGCACTATGATGACAAGGGTCATGGAGCCTTGGATGACAAGGCTGTAGAACATTGTGATGGCAGGGGTCATGAAGCTTTGTTATGACAGGGGTAAGGGAGCATTGTGATGACAAAGGCATGGAACATTGGTCTGAAAATTTCATGGATTATTGTGATGAGATTCGGCATGGAGCATTGTGATGACTAGGGCACGGAACACTGTGATACATGTGTCATGGAGGATTGTAATGACAAGGGCATGGAGAATTGTGATGAGAAGAGTATCGAGCATTGTGATGACAAGTGTCATGGAGGATTGTGCTGACAAGGGCATGGTGCAATGTGATGAGAGGTTTCATGTAGCATTGTGATGAAATGGCATGGAGCATTGTGATGCCAAGTGTCATGGAGCTTTGTGATGACAAAGGTTATGGAGCATTTTGATGACAAGGGCTTGGAACATTGCGATGACAAGGGTCATGGAGCATTTTTATGAAAGGACATGGAGCATTCTGATGAAAAGGTGCATGGAGCATTGAGATTACAGGGGATTTGAAGCAATTTGATGACAAGTGCATGGCACATTGTAATGACAAGGGTCATGGAGCATGGTGCTGACAAAGGCATGGAGCTTTGTGATGACAAGGATCAGAGAGCATTGTGATTAAAATTTCATGGAGCATTGTGGTGACAAAGGTCACAGAGCTTGTGTGACGAGGTCATGGACCATTGTGATGACAAATGTCATGAAGGATTGTGATGACTGAAGTCACAGAGCATTGTGATAACAGGGGTCTTGGAGCATTGTGATGAAATAGGCATGGGTCCTTGTTAAGACAGTGTTCAAGGAGCATACTGATGACAAGTGTGAGGGAGCATTGTGATGATAAGTGTATTGAGCATTGTGGTGACAAAGGTCATGGAGCATTGTGATGAGAGGACCTTGCATAATTGTGATGACGAGCGTCATGGGGTATTGTGATGACAAGTGTTATGGAACATTGTGATCAGAAGGGTTTGGAGCATTGTGATGACAGAGGTCATGGAGCATTTTAATTTCATTTTGATGACAATAGCATTAATCATTATGATAATGGGCATGGTGCATTGTGATGACAGGGTTCATGGAGCATTGAAATGAAAAGTGGCATGGAGAATTGTGATTACAGAGGTCTTGGAGCATTGTGATGACAAGGTTCATGGAGCCTTGTGATGACAAGGCCGTGGAACATTGTGATGGCAGGGGTCATGGAGCATTGTTATGACAGGTGTAATGGAGCATTGTGATGACAAGGGCATGGAGCAATGTGATGAGATATTTCATTGAGCATTGTGATGACAATGGCATGGAGTTTTGTGATGACAAAGGTCATGGGGCATTTTGACGACAAGGGCATGGTGCTTTGAGATGGGAAGGACAGGGAGCATTGTGATGACAGGGTCATGGAGCAAGTTGATGAAAAGTGTCATGGAATATTTTGATAACAAGGGTTATGGAACATTGTGATGTCAGGGGTCATGAAGCATTGTGATAAAATGGGTCATGGAACATTTTGTGACAGGGGTTATGGAATATTGTGATGTCAGGGGTCATGGAGCATTGTGATGATAAGGGCATGTAGCACTGTGATGACAGGGGTCATGGAACACTGTGATGACAGGGGTGAGGGAGTATTGTGATGACTACTGATGTAACATTGTGATATATGTGGTCAGAAAGCATTTTGATGAGAAGTGCATGGAGCATTGTGATGACAAGTGTTATGGAGCATAGCAATGATAAGGATGTGGAGCATTGTGCTGACAAGTGCATGGAGCATTTTGATGACAAGTGTCATGGAGCATTGTGCTGACAAACGCATGGAGCATTTTGATGACAAGGAACACAGAGCATTGTGATGAAATATTCATGGAGCATTGTGGTGAAAAAGATCGCAGACCCTTTTGTGACGAGGGCATGGACCATAGTGATGAGATAGGTCATGAAGCATTGTGATGACTGGAGTCACGGAGCACTGTGATGACACGGGTCATGGAGCACTGTGCTGAAAAGCGCATGGACCATTGTGATGAAACGTTTCATGGAGCATTGCACTGACAAAGACATGGAGCATTGTGAAGACAAGGGACACAGAGCACTATGAAGAAAAGTTAATGGAGCATTGTGGTGACAAAGATCACAGAGCCTTGTGTGACGAGGGCATGGACCATTGGACTGAGAAGTTTCATGGATTATTGTGATGACAGTGGGCATGGAGCATTGTGATGACAAGCGCATGGAGCATTGTGTTGAAAAAGGTCACAGAGCCTTGTGTGACGAGGGCATGGACCATTGTGAGGACAAAGGTCATGAAGCATTGTGATGACTGGAGTCACGGAGCATTGTGATGACATGGGTCATGGAGCATTGTGATGACAAGGGCATGGAGCATTGTGATGAGAGAGGCATGGAACATTGGTCTGACAATTTTCCTGGATTATTGTGATGACAGTGGGCATGGCACATTGTGATGACAAGGGCATGGAACATTGTGATGAAAAGGTCATGGAATATTGTGAAGACAGGTGTCAGGGAGC